>NC_041383.1:816015083-816027583 GCF_002162155.2 Triticum dicoccoides | reverse complement strand
GAGAGCTTCGCCTTTGGAAGCGCCAGTAGCGTAGGGCGACCGGGCCAGCCGAGCCCCTCTGAATTAGTTGACGACTTTGATGACTCGACGGTGAATATTAAGGAAAGGAGAGCGAGGGGAAGAGGGGGCAGCCCTCGGCCCGATCATCCAATTCGCTCCGACGATCCAGGCATGGTTCAGTAGTCAAAGCAACTTCGTCACTTTCGTGTACCCATCGGACGGCAGCCCTTTCGGGGGTTCCTTAGGGACCGATTCACTCTATGTAGATTGACTGAACGCAGAAAGCCTTCCACTGGCAGGCGATCGTGTTTTTCACAGGATTTCTCGTTACTCATGTCAGCATTCTCACTTCTGATATCTCCAGGTCTTGTCACCAAAAACCTTCACCGATTGACAGAACGTCCCGCTACTGACACTTGAAAAAGCTGCTTTCAAGGTCTTGTCGCTTCGGTGAATCACTTGAGCCCTGAGACATTTTCGGTGCCATGGAGCTAGACCAGTGAGCTATTACGCTTTCTTTAAAGGATGGCTGCTTCCAAGCCCACCTCCTGGTTGTCATCGCTCGATCACTTCCTTTTCCACTAAGTGATTGCTTAGGGACCTTAGCATACGATCTGGGCTGTTTCCCTCTCGACTTTGGATCTTAGCACCCAATCAGTCTGTCTGTACTAAGGATGACGGCCTGTATTCGGAGTTTCCCTGGGGTTGGTAAAGCGAAATGGGGGCCACCCTAGCCCATTGAGTGCTCTACCTCGGGCCATCGACATCATACGCTCTACTGAAATAGATTTCGCGGAAAACCAGCTATATCCGATCTTGGTTGGCCTTTCACCCCTAGCCACAAGTCATCCCGTATTTTGCCACATACGTGGGTTCGGTCCTCCAAGGCCTGTTAGAGCTCTCTTCAACCTGCTCATGGCTAGATCGATCGGTTTCGGGTCAAATAGGAAGAACGTAAATCTTCCACCTCCGGAAAGCGCCTACACCTAATGGGTTAAGCCGCTGTTCCCATTTCCTCGCTGACCCATCATGCGAAAGGTACGCCGTTAGAGTGAGTGTGCCCGCGCTCCGCTCCTTCAACTGATTGTTCGCATCGGATCTCAGGTTTTCTATTGCACTGCCCGATTGGGGTTCTTTTCACCTTTCCCTCACGGTACTTGTACGCTATCGGTCATTGAGGAATACTTAGGCTTAGAGGGTGGTCCCCCTTTCTCGCGTAAAAGTGATCATCATTCGAACACGCCGCGTTTTACTGGGAAGGATCGAACCATGGGAACGAATGAACAGGGCTATCACCTTCTTTGGCCGGATCTTCCAATCTTTTTAGAAAACTAGTTCACTGTGCGCCCCACCCCGTCATCAGTCCTGTGTTGCCTATGCTTGCGCCCCAAAACGGTTGCTGACTTTGTACAACTCCGTAGGGTGCGCTACGACAACTTTTCTAACTACGCTTGCTGCTTGCTGGTTTTTCCATCATCCAATCCACAACAAATCGAATGAAACCGCTTCGGATTTCTTTTGATGAAAACCCTTGTTCCGCTCTCGCTCGCCGCTACTAACGGGGTCTCGGTTGATTTTCCTTCCTTTAGCTACTCAGATGTTTCAGTTTGCTAAGTTTGAAAAGTCCAAAGCTCGCAGACTAGCCACGGAGCTTGGATACGGTTTCCCGATCGGAGATCCATGGATCACAGAAAAATCTCTCCCCATGGCCTTTCGCCTCGGAAAGCGTCCTTCCTTCTCAATGCCCGGGCATCCAATGCATGATTTTCGATAGCGTCGAACATGAGCGGACACCCACACAATCTCGATTTGACACAGCAACACTTTCCACCTCTCTTCCTTCCCTTGGATCAGATAGGAAATCCTCACTTTTCCAAGACAGAAGAGAAGCAAGCAACGGATTGAGCAACTAGCACGAAAGCCGTTGCGAGTTAGCGCATACGTTTTCTTGCTTGATTTTTATACGATTTTTTGAGCAACTAGCGCGAAAGCCATTGCGCGTTAGCACATCCGTTTTCTTGCTTGATTTTTATACGATTTTCTGAAGTGATCTATCCAACTAAGTAGAAAAGGACACTAGAGTGTGGCTACACGTGGTATAGGGCTGCTCGTCCCGCCTGGTGTTGAGGGAGCCAAAGTGGAACTCTCACATACATGTTCCTTAAGTTTTTAGCTCGCTAAATGATACAGTCCTCGCTGATGGATCGGCAAGTACTCCACAGTCAGCGGCTATCAGCTAACGTTATGGGCCGTTAGTGGTGGTTCATTGCCTATAGTGTTGTAATCCGGAATCCAAGTTTTGTGATAACCGTGTTGTTTACTTCCAGTGTTGTTTATTGTTCACAGCTGGATTGAGCTCAGTTGAGAGTGTCATGCTCTTTCAATATCTGTTGCAGGAGTTGCCATTCTCTGTTACTAGAGTTGTCAATCTCAGATGCAGGAGTTGTCAGTTGCAGCCATTCTCGCTGTGTCAAGCTTGTGACTTGCGTTGTATCAGGTTGGTAACAGCTTGTATCTCGATAGGACTGAATGTAGCCAGGAGTTTTCTTAGGTTAGTCTAATGTGCCAAAACGTTAGTCAAACCACCTAGGTTGTGTTTGTTCTTGAGAGTTCAGCTAGTCCGAGTGATCTGGGTTATCCTACGTTTTATCCCTGTTTCGATCTTTTTTTCGACTATAGGGGTTTTGTAGCAGCCCAGCAGCATCCGTGTGACAGAGAGTCATATTAAGGATATAATAATGCTTTCCCCCCCTTGCAGAAAAAGTAGGAAAATGGACTGAAATTGTTGGATAAGTGGATTTGCAGTATCTCAACAATCAGAAAAGCGAATATTCCATCATCCAAACTAAGCTTCCTCAGATCCTAACCCATTGGTCATTATCGAGCCTCGTGACTCCGGCTGTGTTGATATCTTCGTATTACCTGTTACCATTCTATCTATCTGGTTATTGCTTTATGTGTTGGTTGGTATTTCACTATTTAAGTAGTATAGTTACTGATTCTATTGACTGAAGGATTGCTATTGCTGACATCTTCTGTGATGGAAGCCGAGGAAAGGCCACCAAGAGATTCGGGTGGGTCGGCCTTCTATATTACCTAGTCGCCCGTTACGATATTCCTTTACGAGAATAGCCTACTTTCGCTTCTAAAGTGCCTTTTTTTCAACAACTCAATAGAACTTTTTTCTTTTTCATATTATGTTATTTGCACTTTGGATTTTCCTCTCTCGCTCCTGGACTCTTGTTTAGCTTGTTAGAGGGAATGATCCGCCTGGGGATCCGGGTTTTTTCCTTCCTACGATGAAGGTGCCTTAAACCAAATGAATATCTCAAGCACTCGAGTAAGCTGTCGACGCAAATTGAGGACGAAGGGAACGCGCTTCTGTCCTTCTGTCATTGGACTGATCATTTCTTTTGGATTTCTAGGCCATAGATTAGTGAACTTTCTCTTCTAATGAAATAGATCTTTCAAGTTTTCGTATGAGTCTACTAGTCATAGGTTTCTATTTTGTTAGTTCTACCGGAGATAGGTATGGAAGCCACTATGAGTATATATCCAGGTATGCTTCTAACTTCACCTCACTCCATAAACGGAATCCCTATCATGAGCGCAACTGTATTTACAAGTTCAGTAGCCTGAGTGAGCTTTCTCCTCAATATGGATGTGGCGATTGTTCATAAACTCCTTGAAAATCAGACAGACTTATTATCAGTGCTCCAAGCTCCATGTGTTCTAGGGCTAAGACTACGTTGGTGTAGGCTCCCCTTATCCTTCCTCTAGCATTCACCGATCGATTTCTAAATGAGTGGAATTTCGATTCTCTAACTGCTCAAATAGCAATGGTTTCCTGTTCCGCATTGACCCTAGGATTGGTGGCTTGGCTTAAAGAATATGGGATTCTCTTTCCGGTGGAAAATGGCATCTAAAAATGAGACTGAGACCTACTTTTCGAATTGTCAGAGGCTATGAGATCCACTTTCTTTTGGAAAGGAGAAGGGAGAAGCAGCATTTCAACTGTGTGAGGATGGACTCTAGACCCACTCATTCTGATTCTGTGATTGCAATTTCTCAAAATGGATCATAAAGTTGATCCTGTTTACTAACTCACTCTCGAAGTAGAAGTACCGGACCAGGTAACCAGAAGATAAGGCCACTCGGCAAGACTGGACTAGTTTAAAACGGCTATCTAGTGGAACACTATATATATAGGACTTGTAGAGCTTGAAAAAGCTTGTTTTGGTCTTTTTTTCTCTTTTCTGGGCACTGAACTTCATAGACAGACTTACCAACTGATGAGCCAAAGTAGCAAATTTCTTCTTCCTGGGAGGGGCGGACTCTACCTTGGTAGATCGAACTTTCATTTCTTCCTTCCATTTCATCTGTTCAAGTAGTCTCCTTTTCAAGTAGATACGCTTTGATACCAGACTGGTGTGCATTCTATGCTTACCCAGCGAGCGAAGGAGCGAGCCAATTCCTCTGTTCCGGTAGAGCCAATTCCTTTGAAGAATTTTTTACTTTCTTGTCTTTCCTCCAGTGAGCAAAGTGGAAGACCAGGTATCTTCGTAGTTGGCTCTGGAATGATTGCTTGCAGGATTTCATATTTTCCAGTGATCAGCTTAGTTGGAAGAGATAGATAGGAGAAGCGAATGCCAGATGCACGGTGTGCCAATAAATCCAATTTCGTGAGATCGAGTCAAGATAAGAAGGCAAAATTCTTTGGAGTAAAGTCGCCTGGAAGAAAGAATAGGAATTGATCTAGCTATAGTATAGATAGAGTGTCAGATGAAATGCTTGACAAGGCAAGGAAACAGAACTTCCACATCCTCTGTTCACACTACCTGGATTGGAATTGGTTCTATCGAGATATACTGACTTGAAACAGGAATTTCTTGGTAACTGCTGCTTCTTTGAAGCAAGTGCTTTCGGGTTGGCTCTTCTGATATGTGTATTTGCTACCCATACGGAACAATTTCATTGATGAAAGATGGATGGCTATTCTCCACATTTGCCAGCACAGTGCACTTTTTCTTTTATTTCGTGATTCCTTTCTTTCTGTCGCCATTTGAAAATGGATTTCTCCTCCTGGTCTTAGTCACACACGTCTTTTCCACCTAGGAAGGATGCTCCTACGATCATTCCATGCTCTGCCTTCGCCCGAGCGGTCCCCAGGGAAGGAAGCCAATAATGGGAGTGTCAGGGCGGAACTTCATTAATGAAAGGATTTGCACATCCCCACCGTGCCGCAGGGACGAACTTCAATAGCCCATCATAGCACTCTCAGTCAGGGGGTTAGGGAACTCTTGAAGATATCGATAGAATAACATTTCTTTTTCATAAGTTTCAGTGGGCGCAGAGCCAACAAGTGCAGTTTTTCAGCGTAAGGTCAGGTTACAGACAGGCCTATTTTGATAAGCAAGGCATTGCAAACAAATAGGTAGAGTAGAGAGCTAACCTAAGGAGCGAGCTTGTTGTAGTTGGTCTAAAGGGGGAAATAAAGGACTGTCCCGCTACTACTTCCTTGATTCCTGGGAAAGAAGGAAGACCGAGGGTAACTAACTCTTCCTTCTGAAAAATCTATATCCCAGCTCGTTTTCATCGAGCCTTCCCCCCGTTTGGAGTATAGCCAAGTGGTAAGGCATCGGTTTTTGGTACCGACATGCAAAGGTTCGAATCCTTTTACTCCAGAGCATACTTATTCTAGAAAATAGAAAAAGAAAAAGAAAGTCTCATCCCTACCCTAATAAATAAATGAAAGTAGATTTACATTATTTTTGTATTTCTAGGGCGAATGTTGAGGCAAACTTACGATGCTGACAAGCTGGTTAGGTGCCGAGTTGGATTAGACATCGCAGGTTTCAGTTTAAGAATTGGGAAGAGGTTAAGAACCTAGTGGAATCCACTGCGAGGGGAAGTGCTGAAGTGAAGAAAAGCCCCAATTTTGGAGAGGATTGCATAATTGGAGAGTAGAATTGGAGCAAAGCCGTGATCTGGTAGGCGACTGGTACAAGTGCTAGACTGGAGCTAGACAAGAAGCGTTGAGCAGGAACTTGAGCAATTCTAGAAACCTTAGAAGAAACTGGATATGTGGCAACAAGAAGGGCTTAGCCAGAATCTTGAAACAGGTATGATACCGGCACATATCAGCCTGATGTGATGTACCTGAATTCATTCATGTTCTGTGGAGTCTTTCTTTTAATATTCTTATTTTTTCTCAGTTTAATTAGGAAGCAAATGCGGTTTCAAGATGAACTCAACCTCGAAAAGGAATTCAATTAGCTGTGCAGTTAGCCCTTTGACCTTGAATAATTGGTTGAAATGGATATTGCCTGTCACTTGAAAATAAGGTTGTTTCATTTAGAATTCAGCAAGTTTCTTAGAAAATTGTTGTTAAACAGGTTGACGTTCCACTGGGAATGGAATAACAAAGGCTTTTGGCAGTTTGTGGATCGAGATGTGATTCGCTTTTTGAGTAATAGTTTCTTTCATTTGGTGTGCTCTTCCTGGAGCCGGTAATAGGAAAAATTTGGTGCATTCTACTTTGCTGTTATGGTATTTACAATCCTTGAATTGTTTGAACCTGACTCTCATTATCTGTCTTCATGGTCTTGAGGGTATTTTGGATATGGTGGAGGTAACTGACGATGAATTCGTCTCTTGCCTCACCGATCTGAACACGGAGTTTCCGAAGCTACAAGAGTGCTTGGTTAAACGGTGCCATTAAGTTTCATCTGTCTTTAAACTTACTACTTCAAGTGCAATTATCAACTCCTTGCAAAATTGTTGGCTTTCTCATCTACAAAAGGCAACTCTGGTATTCAAGGAAACATATAATTAGGTTCCACTCACTACGTCAACTAAAGCAACTGCATCTGGAGCACTTACCAGGGAAAATCGAATAAATAATGACGTAGTACGAGGGGATTTTTTTTCTCACTATTGCCATCCCGTGTTCAGTTCCAATTTCGTAGTAGGAGACAGACTCAAAGTCAATAGATT
Organism: Triticum dicoccoides; assembly: GCF_002162155.2. NCBI lineage: Eukaryota > Viridiplantae > Streptophyta > Magnoliopsida > Poales > Poaceae > Triticum > Triticum dicoccoides. The sequence goes on along the minus strand of NC_041383.1, from coordinate 816,020,587 downwards.
CCTGTCCTTTTCTATAGAAATAGGCTTGGTCAAGTGCTTAAAAAAGAGGTGACCCGAATGATTTCAATGAATTGCTATTTGGTCAGATTGGAACAATTGGATTTGAAAGGAAAGAAAGACTGTGAACAAAGAGGGCCGCCCATGATCGATTGGATTTGGCAAATAAAGTAGAGGGCCCGCCCGTGTCACCACCAGTCCACCGAACCAGCTGTAGATCGCTAACTCTCTTGTCGACGCCCGGAACTTATGTACGAGTTAAGAATGAATTGTTCCCGAGTAGAGAGGGCAGGATAAGGATTCAGTAAGAAGGAGAGTCTACTTATGGAAATGCCATCCTCTCTTTCCTCAGTAACGGAGTGACTAGCTACCCCGACTTTTTATTCTAGTTCCATTCTTACTGGTGCAGGAGTCCAAAGTGCATCTTCCAACTCCCTAACCGTGTCTTCCATGAAGTTCGGGAGACCCCTCACGTGCCGCTGCCCGTGAGACTCGCCTTTGTACACTTTGCGCACCGCTTCGACTAGACCCCGCTACTACCTCGTATCCAAATACCTGCGATCTAGCTCATTCTTTTTTAAGCCCTGCAAGCCTAATAGAACCTTGTTTCCTGGGCCAAGTCAGCCTATAAGTAAGTAGGGCCGAAGACAATTTGTTTGTTAGTTTTTCAATCTTCTTCCTTCTATGCTTAGAGTAAGTGGAAATGACCTCCTTGATCAGCAAGTAAGCGAGCGGTAGTTCAGTCTTCGACAAGTGAGGCCGAATAGCCCCAGGTGTCCTTTTCCTTCTAAACTAGCTGCTCTCGCTTGACTCTTCTAGTGAGCAAGCAAACTGGTCGGGGAACAGGGTCGGATCAAAGTAAGGAATGGGAATAGCACTCACTCGTTGAAGGTAAGCCAGAAACAGGGGTTGTCCTCTCCCTTACTTAAGTCCTAGTCCATCTTTTCGTGCCCCAAAGGGGAAGTCAAGCAATAATGAGGGAACTTGACCCACACCTGACGAAAGAGTTTGGTTGCTCGAAGGAAGCAGAAGCAAAACCTGCTTTCTTTCTGTCCCAACCTCCAAGGGTTCCTCCCTGTATGACATAGTCCATTGGATTGGGGCAATGGTACGCACCTATGTTTGGTGTCCCCTCTCTCACGTCCTCGTCAGATCCTGGTCCCAAAGGGCAATACATTGAGTCGGAAAGACGGGGGGCTTTCGTAAATTCCATTCTGTAGCTGAACTAGCCCATGGATCAGCTCTCATAGTGGGAGAATCAGAGTCAAGTTAGGCGCAAAAGAGGGGGTTGACATCATTCGTCGTGATTGGATCAATCAGACTCCCCCACAGCAAATGCCAAGGGGCGACCTTTCTCATTATCATCTACCGCCCATTTCTTCATCATCTGCTGCTGCCTTAAGTGCGTAAAGTAGGCTCAGCTTCTTAGGTTTCTAAATATCTTGTAGTAGCCGAAGGTAGTCCAGTCCACTTGTTAGATTGAATTGAATCTTATATAACCTACGTAGCTAAAGAGAAAATCATAATAGTCTAAGTGGACCTCTCAAAGGTATAAATAAGTAGACATTAGTCTTACTGGTTCGGTCTTTTTCTTTTTTTTGTTATGATGCCCTTCTTAATTCTTATTTATTCAAGGGTTCGTATGTACTGAGTGACTCTAGGTCTATTCAGATGCAGCTTCAAGAGAGCTTTATTCGGCCTTTGTATGACCGTATTCCCTTCCTGTCTATCTCCTTCGGTCAGGTAGTTCTGCTTCCGATGCCGGAGGAGCAGGGTGGGATAGAAGGGTAGTTTCTGAGTTCGAGATGTCTGAGCTTGGAGGTTCCGCTTCTCTAATGTGATAATAAAGCAACAAGCAACGCCGCTCCCGTGCGCTCATCCCTTGCTTGTTCTTGAGCGCTAGTCATTCATCCCTAGCTGGGTTCTTGGGATATCTTGATTCTCTTTACGATGATGTAAGGGTCGGCAACAATGAATAAGGAATCGATCGGAAGTTCGCGCCAATCGATCTTCTATAGGAGTAGGAGGTAGCGCGAATCCCCTCTTTCTTCGTTTAGAAGAGTGTTGGACCTCCACAACGTCAAACCATAGAACACAGCTCCTTTCGGTCGAACCCTAGGAAAGACGACTTTACCTTTTTCGTAGATAGTCTGAGTTCGAGCTACTGTAGTCTCCCCCGTTGACCTTCTTTTTTAGATAGAATCCTCAATGAGTGGAAAGGACTCCCAGACTTGCTCCACAGTACTATACCATACAGAGCCGCACCCTTGTGATATGATAAGAAGAAAAGGGGCCAGGCCGCCCTCTTTTCTTTTCCGCACCAAGCCTTCTTGTAAAATCCGGTGTATAGCTCAGTTGGTAGAGCATTGGGCTTTTAACCTAATGGTCGCAGGTTCAAGTCCTGCTATACCCAAAACAAAAAAAACCACTCTTGTATTCATAAGGATGCATAGTAGCCTTCAAAGAGCACTCTTTGGCCTTGAGAAAAGCCCTTTTCTCATCAACATCTCGACTTTGCTCTTTGTTTGAGGTCAGTATAAAGGAGATCAGATCTGTCCCGGGAATCGAAGGATACAAAAATATGGAATCGAGCATAGATTATAGGAAACAAGCAAACAGAACAGGTTGTATCCCATCTTTAACTGCACAGAGCAGCAGCCTACTATTGATTGATGATCTTACCTTCCTGAGAGTCGAGGAACAGCAGATGAGATAGCCGAAAGGGGGGACCCCGGGTAATAGGTTTCCTTTTCCGGTTTAGGCTTGAGAGAAATCAGGAACTGAACTGAGCACTCTACAAGTATGGATTGGATTGGATTGTTTCATTCTGATACCAACTTTCATGCTGGAAGATAAGGTTGCCATACTGGGAAAGGGGGAAAGGAAATAGGATCCCCTCTCTTCTCTACAGGAATGAACTTCTCCTCGCCGACCACTGGCACTATACTTAGGTTAGGCGCAATAGGTGACTTAGGTTGGGTTGTCTGGATCAATCCTACAACGAATAGCTCTCTTTCCTTTTAATGGAACACTCACTAGATTCTGCTAAATAAGGATAACTGCAAAGATAAGCCGGGTCATCCGAAAATCAAGGAAATATTTCCTGGATTTTCTACATGGCATATTTCCTATCATTTCACAACCTACTTTTTTTCTTAGTTAGATACTATAGCACCTTCCCTTCATGGGGAGATGTTTATATACCATCTAAATTCATTCATTCATTCATTACTTACTTGCTCTTCTTTCCCAGTGATCGGAATAGGGATTTCCATGGATTGTAAGCCCTCGATTGTAATGATGGTATCAATGAAAGATGAAATAACATGATACTATTTAAAGCAATGGTTGATAGAGCGAGGTCTAACCTTGATTGGGTAGACCGAGAAGCAAACCACTAAGCAACTGGACTGCAGCCCCGAGAAAACAAGCAGTTCGGAAAAGCAAGTCAGGAATACGGTGGCGATGCAGCAACGATACGCATTCCCGCAAGGGGTAGTGAAAAGCCATTAGGGGGAAGAGATAGGTTTCTTATTCTAAGCCAAATTACTATACCATAAGGAGATTACCATTATGAGATGACACTTGAGAGGGCACTTTAAAGTGATTGAACCCACTTTCCATGTTAGTTTAAGCAACAATATCGCTAGGGACCAAAGTAGTGAAAACGGCAGCTCCATTTTCCAAAACTTTCTGTCTCATAAGACTGTGAAACCACACAATTTGACATTCCCCTTGGGAAATAGGGAAAAATAGGCCCCGGATTCCAATAACTTATGTCTCGCCTAGTGGAAAAGTACACAATTGACTAAGAAGATTGGAAGGTGGTACGAAAATACTCATCGGGTCTTTCGTTCCAGCAGTCATGATATAGCTTCTAGCTTTGACCGCTCTTAAGGTGCCCGCACTCTTGGCTTGAATCGCCGAATTGTGTTTCGGTTTAACCGAAAAGCAGAATCCTATCATTTCACTACTCGACAGAGGCTCCTCATTCATCCATCGGATAGGACGCCCCATCTATGGACCAAGAGAATGAGATATTTACTTTTTTTTACATCTGTAACTACATTCTCACATTTCTTTTTTGATCTCATTTCTTTTTATGCGATCGGAAAATGAATGAGATCAGAAAGATAGGCGGACGACTTGACCATCAGGTCAGATGTTTCCGTGAGCAGTAAGCAGCGGATCTCCCCTTTTTGGGGGAAAGCTGGTGGCCCTTTTGGCGTGTTAATTCTTTTAACGGGGCGGCCTTCTTCGTTCGGTAGATCCGGTCGAGGTGGTTTTCGTTTACCAGCGCGTAGGTGGTCTAAGTTCCTATGACCGAGTCTTTCTGGCCCCTGTGAACATATTTTCTTAATGTATTAAAGAGGGCCTCTCTAACCGGTGAAAAGTGGTAGGTGTCCACTAACGGCTATTCCTGGCTCGGCTCCGATAACGCAATTCCGGGAGGAGTCGGTAGTTGGGCACTTGATCCCTTCGGACCTGGAGAACGTGTGACACTGGGTCGGGGTTTGGTGAACCAACAGGTCGCTCCTTTAGTTGAAGTATCGGGCCCGTTTTTCGTTGCCTAGGTTACACCTTTGGAATACCCCAGACGGGGATTTCGCTCTATTCCCCCCAATCTTCACTTTACGCCACGCCGACTCTCCGTCATGGAATTATACCAAGGGTCGAAGACCCATACCATAGGACCCCGTCTCCCGTATCTTATCTTTCGCGCGTAGGAGATCGAGACACAGCCATAGGGCTATGGGGAAAGTGGATCGATTTCCCTAGAATTACAACTACGTAGAGGGTCTCTACAAGTCTATAAATAAGTTCCCAAAAATTGATCGGTAGTAGTCCGGTCGCACCCGAACAATAATATTCCAGAGGGAAATGCACCTAAGATCAAATATTTTGAGCCGGCTTCCGTGGAAAATTCAGACTTTCTTTTTGATGCTGCGATCACATAAAAACATAAACTTTGAAGCTCAATAGCTAAATACATGGCAATTAAATCATGAGCCGGGATCATTAAGAGCATACTGCGAGTAGGAAGTGGAATTAATACAATGAATTCAGAAGCATCAAACCTCTCTTTTTCGAAAAAATCGAAACACATCGAAATGGTACCAGCCGTACTTAATGATAGAAGGATTTGGCAGAAATATGTAAAATTGTCCCTCCTAAAAAATTTATTCCAGAATAAATGGGCAATAGTTAGGAGAGGTGCGCCAGCGGCGAGCAGAAGCGAGGTTATTAGATACCGAAGGAAAGCCCGGCCAGAACCACACGTGCAAGTTTCCCTGCATGTGGCTCATCCGTGATAACTTCTTCGGATTTGCGTGAACTAGCGGACCAATCACTAAGTGGTTAGTACCTCCAGCATGAGCGAACCTGGGCAATAAAGATCGTCGTATGTTCGACTTCGGTTGCCGGTGCAATAGAATTGGTGGGAGTATATTATGGCAGGATCAGTCACCTGGGCAAACCAAAACCCTCCTCCAAGAAGAATTGTGCTA
>NC_041383.1:815969908-816014872 GCF_002162155.2 Triticum dicoccoides | reverse complement strand
GATATCCCTATAGAGCGGAAGAGCTGCTTGGTGATCCCTAGGTTGCAGCACGTCCGGTCGTTAACTCCTCGCTAGTTGCCGCCGTTTCTAGGACCGACCGATGCCTCACCTGCATGCACAGGTACCTACGTAGTGTAGTGTCGGTCGCACATTCATAATAGCGTTCGGACTCATGTGCCTTCCTGAACCAGGGGAGTTCCCTTGCTCCTGCTGCGTACGATTAGCCGGCCTTGCGGCGGCAAAAGGATTAGGACGTCCCCCCATGCTAAGGTTCCCTGCGGTCCGGCCGCATTAGGTTAGGGAGCTGGGCGATAATAGCTCCTCCGCATCCCAAGCGCGCTGCCCTCCTAGGCGCGCAACACTAAGTAATCCAAGCCAACCCACATTACTAACTAACGGTGGATAATCATCTTACTTAGAGGTACTAAATACAACTCCATGAATGAGCAAAATGAAGGTACGTTAATGATAAAGATCTCTGGGGAAACCGCTAAAAAAAGATTGAACATGTGGTTCTGAGTTTCGATAACTTCTTCTACTTTCATTTCCTCCGTCTTCCCAAATCGCAGAGTTAATTCAAAAGCCTAGGTGTTATTACTGAGCTGCTGCTCTTTTTTCTCTAATTCCCTTCCAAGATCCTCCGACTACTCCTCCTTATCCTACTCACTCGAAGTTTCGTTGGTCATTTATTGTTTTTTTAGCCTCTTTGACAAAGTTAGTAAGAAGAAAAACCTCGATCTTCAGTACACTTCACACCCACACAATCTCTATTTGAAACTAACACTCCATTTGCAGATAGCGAGCGATTGCTCAGCAATGATACCGCACCGGACGAACTACCTATCCCCGGGGACCACGCTTTTTTACTTGTTTCCTTTTTTTTCTATACGAAATTAAGACGATTTCGTTTGTGTTCATGTTGGCGATTTCAGATGTGAATGAGGCCGGTCGTCTCCCCTTCCTACGGGTTCCCCAGTGACACATCAACCACGCCCCTTCCTTTTCTCCGATCATAAATAACCTGATCTCTTTCTTTCTAATTCATCCCCTTCTTTCTAATTCAAAAAAGAAAGGGGGGGGGGGGCGGTAAGGGAGGCTCGCAACTTACAAAGGGCACTCGCTGCTCGCAGGCCTGCTCTTTCTATTATGATTTCTATGTCTATGAAAGCTCCTTCGACTCCAGCCCCATAAGCTATTCTTTCACCTGCACCAGCTCTTGGTCTTTGTCCAGGACAAAGATATCGCAATAGTGGAATAAGGAAGTGCAAGTTGGAGATCGAAGCAAAGGAAAGATCAAGCCGAAGAGGATACCTGGGGCCATCTAAGACGGCTGTAGTAAATAGCTTACACGACTGATCAGGCTCATCAACCTATGGAACCTCACGCTATGTTGCTATGATTCTTTTATCATGAAAGCATGTCGGGCGAAGGAATAAAACGCGTACAACACTAGCAAGAAGAGACTTGCCAAAGAATTCGGTGCCTCACAGGATCCTGCAAAAGCGGAGTCCAAAAAAGCACGAGTCGGGTCGGCGGTTTCAGATTCAGATAGTTCAGTTCAATCATCATCTGACACCTTTCGGTGCCATTCCTTTTAAAACAGGCGTTTCTTTTGTAAAAGAATTCGATGCCCCTGCGAAAAACCGAGTCAAGAAAGAGGTAAGGGCCGGGTCAGAGGCGGAACAGACATTCAAAGCAACCGAACCATAGATCCAGCTTTGCAGGACAAGCATAACGAAAGTAAGCATTTGGCCAGACATTCAAATAAACCCTATATCTAGAAATCCATCATCCCTGTCTGAACGGTCTAAGCATCATATCTTTTTCTTTTCACTTCCGCTGCATCGTCCGGACATCAGAAATAGCTGCATTAGCAGCATCTCGCTACAACTCCCTTGGCAACCCTAGCACCAACAGGAACAACTCAGTTCAAGCTAGCAAAAACAAACAATTTCTACTTCCTCGAACAAGAGCTTGCTTTTAGTTCACGTTAGCTACATTCGTTTTAATAGAAAGATGGGAAAGGCTAGGTTAGCAGAAGACTATGCTTGTGCCACAAACTTATTGCTTCGGAGAAGCATTTCTTCAATGAATCTTACTCAGTACAGTATTCATAAGGGACCTGTATCTAAATATTCTGTTCTAACATTCCAATTTTGGTTGGAAGTTTCTCAAATGAAAGAGCACAACCCTTTCCATCACTTCTCTACATACTGGCATTCGGAGCTAGGAGCAGAGAAGAGAAGTCAATCGGAAGAATCGTAAAAGCCTGGAGCTCAAACATTGGGTTCTACACTTTACTTTTGTTTTGTATCTCTGAAACAGGAGTGAAAAGAAATCAGCTCATCCACCGCTAACTAAACAGGGCGAAACTAGCTCTTCTTTGGTTTCCCTGGGTCCAAGTTGGGGCAAAACCCGCTCTTTTCCCGAAAAAAGTCTATCGTACTAGGTGGCGTGACACGCGACATAGGTAGTAAAGTAGTGATTTTGGGCCCAATTCATACTTATTTTTTGATTGGAATTCTTATCCTAGCTCGGCCTACTCGCGAGATGTTAGCCTTCAGCCTGATTACATAAAGCATAGCACTTCTGATCGATTTGAATATTCCATTCCCTATTTCCTTGAGCGCTTTCACCATTAACCAATGGGTGCCAAGACCATCCCCCCGGCTCTTTCTTCTTCTACTTCATATAATAGAACACAAGGATCGAACCTACTTTGCTTTAAGTCTGTTTACTTTTTAACGCCGTCTACAGAGAGACAAGATGAGAGAGGAGAGAGGAAGCTGAACGATAAGAGCTGACGAAGTCCAATCAAGCTGAGGCCTGGAAAGAGTTAAGAAAAAACACCTTCTACCTGCATTCATGGGTGCTCAACGATAGATTCCACATCAAGATAGGCAAAGCGGGATACCGCTCGTTTATTACCTCAAAGAAAACAAGAAACAGGTCTTTTCTAATCACGGAACACGAGAATAGCATGCACTCGAGAAGGATTTAGGGAAAGGTACATGATGATTTTTCGGAGTCTATAGGGGAAGATTCCACCAGCCAAAATTGCTTTGGGTGAGAGATCGAACCTCGTTTCTGGTTTCTGCTTTCTCCCTAGGGAAAGAAGATATGATACTTTTCGAAGAATGCAATCCCCGCATTCCGGCCCTGCTCTGCAAATCAACATCTGAAGATCTACGGGTCACCATAGTCTTCTGATCCACTAATAAGATTCCGCGCTCGAGATGATGTGATCTGAACGAAAAGATAGATACATCCGAGCTGCCCAAGGATATGGTCTGGGTACCGATCTGCTAGGATAAGGGGGAGATCCTAGTAGCCATCGCTGTTAAGAACAACCGATGCCTTATGTGTATTGGATCCGCTCTTCTGTTAGCATGAACACATGAATGAGATTCTATTCCTCTTCCTTATTCTTCCTAAATAGAACCCCCCAACCTAGGTGCGGAAGTAAAATAAATCCTTGTTTGTACATCGCTGAACTTACATACCCGGGCCCGGCTCAACATTCTTTTAAAACAATCGAATAACGGCTTTTCCATGACTTGGCCATTCAATCTTATGAACTAATCGAGACCGAAATTGGATAAAGAGATACAAAAGGAGAGGAATACCCAATCGATGAAAGAACATGAAACCCTTCTGTTTCTATAGAGGTACGGGAAACGGTTGGGGGCAATAAAGTAGGTGAAGTGGTTGGATTTTGCGAGCTGTTCCAACCACTGCTGGGTGTGATTCCAAGAGCCGAACGAGAATGAATACCACACAGAAGAGTCAAGACCGGGCTCCCTAATAGAATGTTTAACCGATCCATTCCGGATCGATCGAATTGATACGGAAGTTGTAACATGGGAAAAGCACAGAAAACACGACTTATTTGAATAACCCGGTGACCTCCCAATTGTAGAAGTAGGATTTTTGGCAAGCAATAAGCACTTAAATAATACAATTCGAGTGTACCAGATTCTTTGTCATTTCGAGGAAAAGGTTCGGGAGGAAAGGGAAACAACAGAGGGATCCGAATCGAACCTAAATGGGAATGACATGAAAAATCTTTTTCAAAACCTATCATTAAGGGCGTGACGATGATATACGAGAGGAATAAAAAAAACTCGTGATTGGTGTGGAGGGGAAGATCTGCTTATGAAATTGTTCAAGAAAGAGTCGTCTCATTTCCTTACTTCTGCATTCTTTCGAATTCATTCACTTCGACGGCTGGCGCTACGCTAGCTTTGCATGATTAGCTCCGACAGAACAGGTACTGCATTTCCTTAGTTGGATCCGCTCTGTCTCTCTCGTGCAGTTGTTGCTTCCGGCTATTTATTCAGTTGTCAATCAGCATTGATCCGGGTAGTTAGTCAGTCTCTCTCTTTTTGCCCGTCCTTCTCTATCTATGAAATTCCTAATTCAGGGAGTTCGCTTTCCAATATCTAAATGTTCATGCAAAGCAACAAACGAAATGCAAGAACTGTCATGCAGAAGTCACACAATATGTTGATCGTTCCGAAATGATAAAAAGTATGGGATTTCATAAGAGATCCATACATAGAGATCTAAACTCATGGAAGGGCCCGGCCAGCAAACGAGATCTCTTACATCCAAAGGACCATGCCAATCGAAGATGAACCATTCACCGAGCCGAGTATGTGCAAGACAAGACACGGCTAGATAAGTCAAATAGAAGATATTGCTTTTACACGAGCAACTCTTTTCTTCATGTGGGTACAGCCCACTTTTCCTTTGATGAAATGCGAACACAAACTTCAGGCATCCAAGAAAGAAGTCAAGATCGAAATCGAAGCATTGTCATTGGGTTGAAGATCAATTCATATCGACAAGAATTTCCATTCATCTTTTTGTTGATATTTGGATTCCGTTTTCAAATAAAGTCATCTTGTAGTTAGAAATCACCTTTAGAATCATCAGCCTCTGTCCCTACACTGACTCGCTTTTCCGGGATCGATCCTCACTACGATCCTTTATTTCGAAACGAGGATAGGTCTCTCGCGGAACGAGGTGTAGATTGAGAAGAAAGATGAGCATATGGTCCATACCCACTCGGGTTCAAACTTATTTTGCAGGGAGAAATGGGTACATGCATGTAGATCTTCTTCTCACAGCGAGCACTTGATTACGGAGCCTGATTCTATATATTTTTTATGGATTATTATTGAATCTATCTTTTTCTGCAAATCATAGTGGGAATCCTATTACCGATACCTAAACGTTTTCTTTGTCGAAACAGAAAGGAGGGAAATTGGATAACCGACGACACGAGTTTCCCGTTCAACGTTCCGCTTCGCTCCACTGTTAGATAGGCAATTCAATAGTTACCGACGAAAGGAGTTCCCCTTCTCTTGGCCAATTGACGTTCTGCTTCAATAAGTCATGACCTTCACTCTCCTCAAGTGAGGAGGGCATATTGTTTGACCAACAAAAGCCTCACTAGTTCCTTCTTCCCGTTCACTATTCCCGTAGCCTGATAAGAGTTATTTAGTTCGTGTCTCCTTGTTCTTGGGAAGAACCGAAGGTTCATTCGCGGCACTCGTAGACATAGTTGTATTTCAGACCCTCTTCTTTCCCTAAAAAGCTAATAAATCAAAATAAGAGAAAAGCAGAAGCGAAAGCTCGATCGAAGAGTGGAGGTCGCTCGGTAACTTGAGTCGATCAGCCCCATTCATTCTTGCCCGAAACAAGTGGGCTATTCATTTCGGTGCCACCTTTGTTCAATCGAGTCCATGTTCTATATTTCCCAAAACCCATTCGTTCACCGACCCGTGGACCAGAGGTTTAAAGCTTGGAATTGAGCTTTCTAGCTTTCTTTAGTACAATCTTTTTGCGAGAGCAACCCCCGGTTCGTTCCTAAGACTACACTCACAACTTTCTCTGTTCATGTTCCGGCATAGGAGATCTAGTGGTAGGATAGGGGACAGAGCTTTAGGGCTGCAGTAAACCTCATATGCGCGTGGCTCATCATAAGACCTTAGCCTGATGTCCTACCCAAAGACTTCAAAGGTAGTCACAGGACAACCTTTCCGAGTTCTAACTTCCAAACCTATAACTTGGTTTGCTTGCCTGCTTCCTATCTGACCTATCAATCAAAGAAATGTTCTAGTTCCGCGATACGAGCTTGACTGTCGCTCTGAGACAGTAGATTTCTTGGTTGGGGGTCCCTTTATCAAAGGCTCCCTTCCCTATTGATCATACACCAAATGAAGGTGGTTAGAAAGATGGCACATCGATCTTCTGTACACCCTGTTCATGCTGCAGAACGCAGAAAATCCGCCTTCCTTGGAAAAAAAATTCCTGACTCCGAAGTCTCAAAGGAGACTTGGGCGGCGCCTTCTGAAGAGCCCTTCATTCTGCGACTCAGATAGGCTAGGATTCGTGTCTCAGCCGGAAGGGGTCGTAGGACTGACTCAGACAAAGCTTTGGCCTGCCTTCTTCCCTTATCTAATCTCTTAGGTAATAAGGAAGTGGTGTTAATTGTCACGCTAAGGAGATGACCAGTGACATTTCTGTCTCAATTGAAGTCAACCTTACTATACTCGCTTGTAGGAGATCATCGCTCAGAAGGGCATTCTTTCGCTAGAAAAACAAGAGTTTGAAGATCACCCAACCCACGAAAAGGTCAGAACTCTCGATCTAGCCCCACTTTCTATAGCAATTTATCGACATGTTGTTTCGAATGTCCTTGAAAAGGCCTACACACATACCCTGCCACTCGATGTGTAGTGGGTTTGCTCAGTAGAGATGGGTAGAGCGCACAAGTATTGGAAGGAAAGTTTCACCCTTCTTAAAAGAGAAAAAGTCTGTATTGAACTCTGATTTGAATTCCTTTCTTATTAGTTTCAAAGTGCAAAATGTCCATTGCCTTGATCAGAGCCTTTAAGCCTTTTAGAAGCGAGCATTTCCGCAGCTTCTATTTTTCCTAAAGCTAATGAACCGAATGGAAGAGAAAAACTTGGAATAAATAATAAAGAAGGAACCAACAACAAAATAAAGAATTGTTCCAACCTCGGCTCGGGGTCTGTCTGGAAATGGAAAATAGTTCTCTCTCTCATCTGGTCTCGCCAGAGTGACAAGAAAAACAAGTGAATAATTGGAACAGAACGCAATCGTCAACCAAAATCGGGTAGGATGTATTCTAAAAGAAAGCCTTGCCTCACTCGCAAGTGAGGACCTCATCCCTCCTTCCTCATTTATTGAGAATGGAAAAAGACAATGTTCATTGCTTCCTCAAAACAGGAGTTCCACGGGCGGCTGCTCCTGAACGAGCTGCTCATGCTCAAACTGATCAACATAAAGTGGAAAGTGTAGTAGAGATATTACTCGCAGTATGAGAAGGAAGAGAAGATCTAACCTCTCTACTTGACACCTCTGAACCAACTTCATTCCTAGCTAAAACAGGAAAGCTGAAAGTACTCAAGCTTCAAACTCCTTGCTAACAGCCCTACCGATAAAAGGAATAATGCTTCAAGGACTATATGACTAGCTCTTATACGAGTTCCTGGTAAACCACTACTTGCGTAAAGTACTCCGCTCGCTCCCCTGCTCGTTCAAAGTATTCCACTCGCTAGGATCTTAGTAAATAAGCTTACTCCTTACCTTTCCTTCCTAGCTTTGAGAGCAATACTACCTGTAATAACACAATGAACTTATCCTACTTAGGGAACAGGCTGGCATAAAGGGCAAAAGAGAAAGAGTTACACCCGGTCTAAAACCAGGTGGTGTTACTTTCCTGCTTCCACCTGAACCTGCTTGCAGGCCTTATAGAAAAGTCTGGTATAAGATAACTAGCTTGACAACAGGAATTCTCTAACTTACTTGTAGATAACGAACTTGCTGAAGGAGGTTAAGATAGTTTTCCGTTAATGGGGAGAGAGAAAAAGAGTCCTCGCTTTCATAATCGGTAATCAGAGTCCAGGCTTCCTACACCCATATTTTACGACAACCTATGAACCGACTAACTCAACAGCTGGCCTTAGAGAAACTGTCCTAACTTATCCAAGTAGTCCTAATAAATGGCCATGATGAAATAATCTTCCTTTCCCTGCGACACTCGCTTGAAGGACTCGAAAGCTGACTAATGCTGATAGGAAGAACTTTCAAAGTTCTCGTTAGTCCTTTCATTGAAGCTAGTGACATCATCTGACTCTATCAATTCATTTCTATCTTCTTTTTCTTTCATTTATCTCTTTCCTATCTATACAGTGTATTACCCCAAAAGATAGTGAGTTAAGCAAGCATGTGGGAAGTAAGCGAGCAGGGTGAGGCGACGGCTTGTAGAAAATCCTCAATATCTATATCGGAGTCAGCATTCGTTTTTGTTTGAGTTTCACTGTTAGCTTACGTCCGTTTAGCTAGTTCGACGTGTTTTCATTAGTCCTTCAAGCAAGTGAGCCAGTCGCGATAGGTCTTTTTAGCCTTTAAGTAGTAGTCCTGTTCGAAAGATAGTTATCATAGTGAAGTGAGTTATTACAGTTTTTCGAGTTTCTTGAAGGCCAGGCAGTCAGCCAAGGAAGGAAGTTATGGTGTGGAAGTCTTCTAGTCTGTCTTCCCCTTCAAGATCTCGAGTACACTAGGGGAGAGGTATCGAAAGTCAAAGTATAAATCAAAGTGAAAGTAAGAAGTATAAGTAGTAGGCTATCGATTAGGTTTTTCTACTTAATTAAGCTGCTTATGCAAAGTTTTAGAATTTGTTCACATAGGCAGCGTGATTGGGGGCATATTTGTTGCTTCCCAAGGTAGTTAGTTCACCACACAGGCATGTTAGTACTAAACTGCAGAAAACTATTAAGTCATCCAATTCATGCCGCATTGCAAGATTACTCAACCATTCTATAAATGGTATATAGATAAGTGTCTTCACTTCATCAAATGAAAATCAAAGAAATTGAGTACTAACACGTATTGCTATGGATGCTGCAAACAGGCTTTCGGCAGCAATTCCAGAAAAAAAGAATAGGTGTTTTAGCCAGGTCATCAAATCAGGGGGGGATATGCTAAGAGGAAATCCATGGAAATCAGCATTCCAAGAACAATAAGTTGTCACTTTCTTTCATATATAAACTATTTATTGAGGGAAAAGATATGCAAAACTAGAGTGGAATCGATTGAATGCACTATCGTTGTGCTTTGGCCAACCCTCTTTTCCAAGTTCCTCTTGTTTATCCAATCTGTATTCCAATCATAAATCCAAGGTAAGATCAAGCCAAAGGGGAATCTAGGTACCGTTGACCCAGGAAATCAAGTATCAAAGGACCCGGGCAATAGGTTTATGACTGAACTGAAACTAGAGTAGGGAATAGCAGGATGCCTATGTTTCCAATACAGAAATCCTTAACAGAACAGAGCACAGACAATAGGGCCAACTATTGATCTTACTTTCCCTCAATAAATAGTTTGGATTGGATAAACAATCCTACTTTCATTCCAATCATAAAACAAGGGAAAAGATCAAGGGAGAAAACCCTTCCAAGAAAACTAGTAACCAAACCCTGACGAACTTGCATTTGTTGAGCGAAAAGAAGAGTTCAACAGGAAGAACGTATGAAGAGATTGAGATGTTTGGATCTTGGCTAAATTTATAAGCGAAGAATGCATGTGAAGTATTAAAGGTACATTCGACTATATCTCATTCTATAGAAACCATTTCTCAATCTATAGAAACCATTTGCTTTAGGTAGACGTGATGGTACTTCCACTATTTTGGCATCTTATGGAACCCAATTCGAGATATATAAACTAGATCGTTGTTATTAGAATGATGATCTCTTGGCTATGACTGAGTCATATATTAATGGAAATGGTTTGCTCCTCCGAAAGTCCAAGTTGAGTCCAAGTAGTGGCAAACTAGAATCCTTCTTTTCTTTTCCCTTCGTTGTTAGTTTCAGTTCAAATGACGAATTGAGACAGAAACCAACGGATTCCAGTGGCTGGGGGATCCTATGTCTATAGATAGATTCAAGTACCATTCTATACCCCTTCCCTAGCGCCCTATAGACCTGTTTTGCTAAGTGGGTCCTACTTAGCTAGTCGGCCTAGGGGGGGATGCAATTCAAGAGACAAGTTCTACAAGTTCTCATGGCCGAGATCCCCGTATTGGTAACGGGGCTGGTGCTGACTCGTTCAGAGAACAGACCCCCGATGTTCTTGGGAAGAAAGAGAGAAGGACGGCCCTGTAAGGGAGATCCTGTGTTGGAAGATATTGGTGGGTGTCATCTTGTTCAATTCTGGGTCAAATAACAAGAGGGCCGTTCAAGCAGATTAGAAGTAGATGTTGTTGAGAAAAGGTCAAAGTGCCACTATGGAGGTCGGAACAAGCGTCTACCTACCAAGTGAATTGTGATTGAAATGACGATGGCAACATGTTGAGCTCTATCCACTGAAATGGAATCCATCGATGCGGTAAAGGATAGAGCAGAAACAAATCCTCCATTTCCCTGCCTTTCGACCGAACAAAGAAGAAATGCTAGAGTGAGGAGACCTGTTGGTTGACCAACTGAAGGAAACGACGCCTCTCCTGCTTTGCTTACTTTTGGCCAGCATTCGTCTTCGGCTTACAGTAGCGTTTGCTGCTCTATTGGAAATCGAATTTATATGTCCGTCCATAAAAAGCATCAACTTCTAGTGCCGCCATCCACCACAAGAGTAGGTAACCTGCTTGCTCTTTTCTCTATTGGGGGATCTAGGTATATCTTCCAACTCTCCTTCCTGCACACTGGCATACAAAGCAGCCTCATAAACTGCATTTTGTAACTGAACCTCCACAGTTTTAAAACCTAAGGGTGGATCAAAAGGCACCGGTATTCTCTAATCTAACTTGAATTCAGATCAATAATCAAGGGGCACAAGAAGAAGGCAAGAGCACGGTTCCGGCTAAAACCAACTCTGCGAGGAAAGCAGAACTCAGCGGTGACTGGTCCGCTCGAACCACACTACTTACTTAGGCTCACTTACAAGAGCTCCCCTGACTCTGATCTCTGATCTAGTAGATGCGAGAAATCAATCCAACTCCATCTGATCTTATGATCTTTGCAGAGGACAAAGGTACTAGGGATATTTCCTCCATTTATATTCGTAAGAAAGAACTCCCACTATTCGTTTGTATCAGCCTTTAGCGGGTCTTGGTGAATCAAAAAAAGGCCTAGATAATGCGCATTGCTTTTGAGTTCGATTTGAACTAACTAGTTTCCACGGTTCTCTAGGAACCTACCGTTTGTTTGGAGTATAGCCAAGTGGTAAGGCATCGGTTTTTGGTATCGGCATGCAAAGGTTCGAATCCTTTTACTCCAGATTATGAAGACCCGATCGGATTTGTCAAGAACGAGCTAACAACTACAGGGGAAGCGGCTCAGTATCAACATACCACCTGCCCGTCTTATCAATGACAATCATCCGTTTGGATGAGGCCATTCTAAGGGTTGTTTAGGATTGGTATCTGCTCTCTTCCCACGGAGTTCTTGTCCCCATGACTAGTATCAGCAGAGGCAAGACCTGTAAGCATCAAGCCAGCCAAGAAGTAGAAGTTGGTAAAGATGGCACAAACAAAAGAAGAAAGGAACTTGGTTGGTGATCTTACATACGGGAGGCCTTCTATAGAGTGAGGCAAATAGTGATTTTGCTATAGATACTGGGATCAGAAAATGGTAGTGGATGTGGACGCTGAACAGGTGGCACGAAATGTTCGTTCAACGGATGGAGTCATACCACCGCCTCCTCCTGCAAACGAGCAAGTTCTAAGCCTTATCGATCTTCTCCGGCTCACGAAACTCTGGTCTAATGCCCGCCTTTAGAAAGGACCTGTTTCTTCCTATTATTCATATCCGCTAGGGGTATGAAGGAGAAGGAGACCGGATGCGTTAAGCTAGTTGGTAAGAGTTCTTGTCATTATTGATAGTGGCCCTAGAGAAAGAGCTTACGCTGATTGTTCTAACTTCATTCATATTTGATTCCGCAACTGAGACCTTTTCCCACATCTGTGCCAGGAGGGCAAGCGGTCAAAGCAGAAAGGGTTCTCGCTTCTCCGTCTGGAAGGACACCAAATGGACCAAATCCTATCGATCTTTCCTTACGACTCGACTTCAAAAAAAGGCTGCAGAGGGCTAAAGGCAGTATCTTTAGTCTACCCAACTCCCTTGCTGCCTATTTCCTTTTAGACGGTCATTCTGTGGGGCCACAAGCACCATCAATTGCATTATCCCCGGTACCACACATCACTCCAATCAGAATAAGAGGGAATGCTGGTTGGAAAGATAGAGAAATAGAATAATGAGAATCATATGGTCTGCTTGGGAAGATAAGCGAAGAAAGCTCTAAGGTTTCCCTTCCTGCATTCAGAGCTTATCAATTCGTCCCACGCTATATAGTGAAGCAAAGCTATCTATAAATCGAGCATATCTTTTATCCGGAAGGTAGTGGGCTTTCACCCGTACTCACCCTTCCACTTCACACTTACTAAATTAGGCTGAGTGTATGCGCACATGAAAACAAACAGAAAACAAGTGAGCACTTTCTTTCTATAGACAACGGTCAAGTCTGCGATCCAAACAGTGATGAAAAGAATTCTCAAATCATTCGCGGATGGACGTGAAAGAAGGAAGAACCAAATGGCACTGCTTCCTCAAAGAGAGCTTCAGGTACCCGATCAAGGGACTAATGAAACACCAGTACATGTCATACAGAAGCTCCACTCATCCCTCCGCCAGCCCAACCTAAGTTTCTATCAGACTGAGCTATTCTTCAATCCAGTGCCCTAATCCTTTCGAACTTGGGTCCAGAAAATAGTGCTAGTGTACAACCTGGGGAAGTCAAAGCACATTCTAAGTGGGCCGCATGGGTCGGCCCTTTCACCTCATTCTTTTCCGTTTCCACGCTCTGAAACCGGGTTCTTTCACTTCAATCTCTCTCATAATCAAGCTGAGATATGATGCTGTTTCATCCTAGAATTATGAGAAATCCCTTGTTGGCTGGGACGGACCCTTAGTATAAGATAAGTCAACACAACAGGTTGTGTCAGTTTCTCAAAAGACATGGGCTCGCCTTTCGGGGTGACAAGCTGCATTCATTGGTTTGCTTTCTTCCACCAACTTCACAACCATCCTTCATTGATGATAGGCAAGCTCAACCACAGTTTCCGTAGTTTGGTTCAATTCATTTGGCATTTCCATTTCCAATTGGTAAGTTCTTTTTTCTCCGACCCAAGGAAGAAGATCACAAGCGGGAGTCCCCTCTAGGAAGAGATGCTTTCCAAAGGCCGTACGCTACTGTTGAATGGCCAAATAGGGATTGAAACAGAGTGTATAACTATAGTATCCCGTCGTAGTGGTAGCTGCATTTACGCGACCGGGTCCGAGCCACGGGACAAGACCAAATTGGATTGGATTTGTCACATCCGCGGATGGAAGACCGTAGATTTCTCACTTTCCCTACTCGGAGAGCACGTGTATGTAGTCCGCCTGTATCTACTTATTTATTCGGAGAGCGCCATTAATAGGATTCAGAAGTCGTAGAAGCTATGGCGGAGCCGTTTACCAATGCACCCAGTTCTCCTCATATTTGATTCTTTTTTTGGTATCATTGGTTCCACGTATGTCTTTTGGGCGAGCTTTCTTCACTGTCATCAAAACCAACGCTCAAACCGAAGCTTTCCGAGCAGTTGTTTATTTCTCACTTTAGCTGCTGTCGTTTTCCTCTTCCGAATTAAGCGAGTTAAAAACAAGGGGATCAGAAGAACAAACAATAAGAATGAGGGATTGAAGTCCGTTTCTTCGTATCGTATTTCAACGGATCGGGTAGTTCTAGTCTTTTTTGATTACTCCTTCCTTTTTCCCATCATTTGACATAACATAATTAAGAAACTGTTTGATGGTCAACGGAACGAGTAGAGAAGAAAAATGCCCTTATTCCAAAGGAAGTGAGTGCCAAAGCGAAAATAGAGTAAAGAACAAAAGAACGAAATGCAAGGGTTGCATCCGCTGTTTCAAGTCCAGACGGTTCCTCCGCTAGGTTATTGAGTTGGCTCCCCCGTTATTCTTCATCAGACAACGCATACTTAATGGAAAAACGAGGTATCTTTTTGGAAAACTTCTCTACTTACGACTTTGTTAGCGCTTTGAGGGCTTCACTATGTTCTCTGAAATCTTGTATAACTAAGAAAGAAGTCTTTCTCAGGAGATGACTCTGCTGATACCGAGTTTCAATGCAAAATGGCTCCCGCTTCTTCTGAAAGAAAACTGGGGAAAAATCAATATGGAGCCGTCAGAGGCTTATCTGGCCGATATGACTTCCTGAAATTCTTTCCTGAGAAAAACCTAAAATGGAGGGGTTGGGGCTTTGGCTCCAGGCTCAAACTCTATCTTGTGGTAGACTGCCCTCCTAGGGAGCGCATGGGCAACTAACTTGTGGGGCATGACATCCCAAATTCATCAGTTACATTAGGAATTTCCTGAAAAAAAGTCTTATGTGTATTGGATCCGCTCTTCTGTTAGCATGAACACATGAATGAGATTCTTCTTATTCTTCCTAAATAGAACCCCCCACCCTCACCTTTCTTAGGACTATCAAGCCTTCTCGAATTAGGTCTATGGTAGAAGCTTTGAATGTAGACCCGGATACAAATCTTTCACTCACTAAAAAGTGAAAACCTGTGACTATATCGTCCTGAAGACGGATGCGGCGGGAAGAAGTGGCATTTAGAAGTGTTGCTGACTTTACATTTAGGTTTCGGCATAACAAAGCTTGCACTGTCTTTTCGCACTTAGGCGCACAGCGTGCCATTGGTAATGATTCTACTACGGTGCTGCAAATTCGCAAGCTGATCCTAAGTAATCGTTGTTGTTCATTGGATTCCTCCGGAATTACTTCGTTAGGATTGAAGAATTGCTGCAATTCTTCCTGAATAGACTCGATTCTCCCGTCGAGAGTTTCTTTGAAAGTCTTACCTAAACTCTTCCGACTGAATATGAGAAAGCCTATAAAACAAGGAGCTACTATCATTTCTTCATTATAGATTGAGATCTTCTTCGGACTTGATGCACAAATAGATGGAATAGCAGCAAATAGCATATTTCTATCCTTCATATCCGTAGAAAGAAATCTCATCTCCAGGTAACTCCATCTTTTTCAGCTCTGCTCACTCACTTTTGAAAGGAAGACTTAGTTTTAGATCGGCGTTGGTTTTTCCAACGAAACGAATAAGTTTTGGATTGAGATTTCACATAAGCATTGCACAATGATCCGCATTAGGCGGGGAGCAGCAATGATACCGCCGGCCAGGAATAAGTACTTATCCCTCTTATACTTAAGAAAAGAGAATAGAAGTGGTTCCTTTTCTTTCTATACGAAATTCGACGATTTCGTTTGTGTTCATGTTGGCATAGGAGAACTACTAACTTCCGCCATCTGCATTAGTTACGTTAGCGTAGGTAGGCGGTTCTCATGCCAAAGGGGAAGATCTCGCTCAACCAAGTGCACAACCTGAGTAAGTACACTTATCGAGGAGTGATAGGGCAGCAGAGTTTGAGGCAAAAAAAAGATTTGGGTGGCTATGGGTGATATGGGGAATCTAACAATTAATTGACAATGATTTCACTGTGATGTGCATTGGTAGCTTCAAGACGAAGGCATTTTCCATATGTAAGCCACAATTTAAGTATCTTATTCTTCTGAACCAGGAAAAGCGTTCTGGTAAGGAGGATGAAAGAAGAGTACGAAAAAGGAAGTCCAAAGTCGTAGTCTTTAACAAGGCTTTCCTTCATCAGCGTAAATATCTAAAGTAGAGGCTTTGGTATAAACATAAATCCCATAATAGAGGGATCGATCATCACATTCTGCTTTGTTAAGAAAGAAGGATAACCTAGATAGATAAAGGTGGAATGGACTACGTGCAATCCCATCCATGGAAATATTTTATTTACTGTAGAAATATGTATGATGTGCTTCTAGGAAATCCGCCATCGCTTGCCCTCTAATGGCCTTCTGCGGCGCATACACAATGTCGAACTCAGTAAGGATGATGGCCCCATCTTGCCAATCTTCCTATAAGTATTGGTCTTGTCATGAGATATTTAAGTGGGTGAACTTTGGAGATGAGGGTGACCCGATGTGCTATCATGTAGTGCCGTAGCTTCTTGACAGCGAACACCAGTGCAAGGCAATGTTTTTCTATAGGAGAGTACGCATGTTCAGCTCCTACGAGCACACGACTGAGGTAATAGAGGGCATTCTCTTTCCCGTTTTCATTTTCTTGTTCCAATAGAGCCCCAAGAGATTCATCCAAGGCCGTGGTGTAGAGTATAAGCTCCTTCCCTGGTATCGTCGCAGCCAGGACTGGCGGATTGAGGAGATAGCTTTTGATGCCATCTAGGGCTTGTTGGCAGTTTTCATCCCAAAAGAATGGAATGTATTTTTTGGTTTTTCTTGTAAAAGGTTGGATTCCTGCAAAATTGGCTATGAATCGCCTGATGTATGCCAGGCGCCCTTGAAGCGAACGCAGCTCCTTAAGGTTTTGAGGAGGAGGCATTTCGAGTATGGCCTTGATTTTACTCGGGTCGATTTCTATTCCCCGATGTCGAATGACAAACCCTAGGAATTTGCCTGACGAGACCATGAAGGCGCACTTCAACGGGTTTAACTTGAGTGCATGTTGCCTTAGGCGGTCGAATACGATTCCGAGATGTTGAAGATGTTCTTCATAGGATACCGCCTTTACAACGAGATCATCTACATAGCACTCGATAATCTTATGTATTATCTCATCGAAGATCTTAGTCATGGCGCGTTGATATGTAGCACCGGCGTTTTTGAGACCTTTGGGCATAACCTTGTAACAATATATGCCTATTGGAGTGCGAAAGGCTGTGCTTTATGAAGGCAAGCTTCTCTTTCTTTCGCCAATGAAGTTCATATAAGTGTATAGAAAGCCTTCTTTTCACAACCATGCACAAACCAAAGTGCTGCTGAAACTTGAAATCCATGCACCAATAAGTTCCAGTTCATAAGCAATGAAAAAGCAGAGTATATGGGAGGATAGTGGCTAAACTATTCACTTGAGGAGAGTGGGAAGTGACTAGTCCGATAGGAGAAGAGTGGAAGTGCGATCTTTCGATCCAATCTACATCGACTAAAATCCATGTCTCATGGCACGAGGGCCATTGCGAGTTGATGTTGTTGCTTTACCATCACAGTCTGTCCTCAAGAGAGGCATCCATTCCTGGCCAGAGAAAGTTCCTATTAGTTCTCTTATAGGAAGCTAGTATACCTGAATGGCCTCCGGTAGCTGTCCCTTGCAGTTCTTGTGCTATCCTGGCTCTTGCATTTCCAGCGGTCCCCACATAAAGCCTCCCTTTTTTCCTTAATACCCCTTCCTCCTCTTCCCAACCATCTTGTCCTCCTCTCGCTTCACTAATGCTCTTCTTAACTTCTTCAGCTAATTTTGATCCTTCGTAGCTTTGTTTCACTTCTCCTATCCAATCCGGCAACAACTTGCTCACAAGGGTGCAACCACTGAATTTGTAACAACACAATGATTTGAAAAACAATCAAAAGATATGTAAAGAACGCAGACAGTAAAGGTAGAAGATCATTTCCGGGTAGATAGGAGAGCTATTAAAATCCACAAACATGAATCAGAGTTTCGACTGGGTTCTCCAGATTTTACCAAAAGAAGACTTTTCTACAAATAAGAGAATTTCTCATTTTTTTGTTTATACCGAGCCAAAACATAGAATTTCCATTGAAGAAGGAAGTAAGGATGCTAGCCGGAGAATCAAGAAATAAATACTTCCCATCCCGATTCTTTTTTAGTTCCCAATATAGAATTTCTTTGTTTTTGGCAAGAGCGGTGGGTGACAACGTGCAAGACTAGATAGGTTTGGCTTTGATCTGATCAATAGGAATAGGAGGAAGCGTTGGAGAGGTACCAAATGACTGAAGAGGGGAACCCATCTGACCACATGTAGAGCCAGCCCATAAGTAAATTCAAGAGAATTTCTTCATCTTCCAAAGTATGTGAGTGAGGTAAAAATTCCATGGATCGATCTCATCACTCACATCCAACAACTAGTGAAAGATGTAATGATGTAGCTATAGGAGAAGAAAAAGCGTTGGTTTTGATTTGTAATCTTGAGTTGTCATCTTTTGAAAGAGAGTAACTTGCTGGATGGAGAGCAGCTAGGAGAATAAAGTTCATCTTTACCCCATCTTTCATTCCAACTCTATTTTCTTGTGTGCGATCCTTCTTTCTGGTTTGGAATCCAAGAAGCTCAATGGGCTAGTTTCAAGTTCGATCAGACACGAAATCTGGTATAGCCACCAGCCTAGATAGAACGGGCGGGGGAAGAAAAACTAGGAGCGAGCCACATTCAAGAGGGTTGTCAAAGGCCCTCTCAATAGAGCTATTTTATCATTGAATCGATGGAGGGAAGACTCCTTCGGTAGGTGCCCCCGACTCTTCCAGTTTCTGGGTGGGATCTTATGGCTTAATCTCTGATTGCGCAGGATTCATCTTTGTTTGGTAACCTCAGACCCTGAACCAGGAGTTGGAAGCGCCTTTGCCAGACTTTCCAATTGAACACGATGCGGGCGATGCAACTCGGCAAGGAGAAGGCTGAACCCTGGTGCTACACTACAGCAGAAGCTTTGGCAGTTTACCATGGCTTGATGTTCTAGTTGTCATGCTAAAGTCGTTGATAGCTACTTCGCTTGACGAGCTAAGTAGAAAGACTTTGTGGATTCATCCACAACTGATGGTGCTTTAGGTTGATCTGATCCCTAGAAGGAAGAGTTTTGGGCTTAACGCATAATTGCTCTATTGCGGCTACATTGGCTATGTCATCCGATGCTGTTCACAAAGCGGCTCTTACTATAGACCCAGCTATCTCCGAGTTGAAATCGAACCCAGCCCCGGGTTTCCATCCATCAATCCAGAGCTCAAGACAACCGCGATACTTAAATCGCTCAAATAGCCACCTTAGACGGACACATCCATTAGAAGAAGAAACTGAAACTCGATGGAGTACCCTAAACCAGAGATCCTCGACAAAGAAAGTCTCGATTCGAGGAACGAAATATCAATAGAGGAACGAAAACCGCGGGGTATGAAATTTGGGTAGGGTTGGCAGGGAAAGTCCAACTGAAACTTTCTTTGATTACCTTTTTTCTCTAACTGGCTCAGAGATTGCATTTGCCCTTAACCGGTAACCTCCTTTGAATCCTTCGTTTAGACCCTCTCTATTGGTATTGGCATTGGCTCGAGAGCAAGGACCTTATTTGATCACTTAGAACTTGATGGAGGGAAACTCACTCGCTCGAGATATGCTTAAGCTAGCTCAGGAAGAGTACTAATTTTATATGCCTTAAAGAGGGGATTCAAAGAGTAGCCTTTTACTAGGGCTTAAGTGACTCGTTTCATATTGCTTACTATGGTCTGGACAGTGAGGAAGGTGATTTGGAAGATATACCTAATGTCAAATGAGACTTTCTCCTCACCAAATTGAAGCGTGAGCTTAGCATCTTTCACATCGATGACAGCCCCTGCAGTAGCTAGAAAAGGTCTCCCCCAAAAAAATAGGAAAGCTCTTATCCTACATCTCCAAGACAACAAAATCAACTGGAAATGCGAAGTTACCAACTATCGCAGGGAAATCACCCAAAATGTCTGCCAGATCCTGATCAGCAAGGTGGAGAGTGATGCTAGTCGGCCGTACATCACCCAATGGTAGTGGCTCGTAGACAGTGAAGGGAATCACAGTAGACCCAAGACCACATAAAGCATGGAAAGTTTGACTTCCTATCAAGCATGGAATACTGAAACTGGCAGGCTCATCTAAGTTGAGAGGTAGCTTATTTGAACGAGTGCACTACATTCCTTAGTAAGAGTAACCAGTTCTGGCTCGTTAATGTTTCGCTTCTTTGCGAGCTGGTCCTTAAAGAACTGTGTATACATCGGCACCTGTAAGACACCATCAAGGATGGGGGTGGTAATCTGCATATCTGTCATCATATCCAGAAACTTTGCAATCTGCTTGTCTTCAGTTGACTTCACAAACCGTTCTGGAAATGGCAGCTTCGGGTTGACAGGTGAAGCAGATTGATGATGGATCATTAGGAGAAATAGCTGCTGGTGTAGAAGAACTAGGCTGTGCAGCAAAAGTAGTGGACTGTTGAGGTCCCTGCGGAGAAGGTATTGGGCCGGCTAGGGTAGAAGGCAGGTGGTACATACAACGCTGGCATTGGGGAAGAGGATCGGTTGTAGTCTTACCACTCCGACTAGTAAAGACTCCACGTGGGTGAACTTCAGGTTGAGGTGGAAGTCACCCTTGTAGATGGTTGTGAGGCTACCATACGAGTGGTCAATGTTTGCATAGAAGAATCCTTACACCCAATATTTTCACTCCTTTTAGAATACCTGTCTACACCTACATCAGCAAGATGTAGTTTTATTAAGTCGGCTTCCATTCCTTATTCGGAAGGCGTTGGATACTTGATATACGCTATGCTATGTACTCGGCCCACCATTGCGCATGCTGTTTTAGGAAGCATATTTTGATCCTTATTCAGGGAAAGCTCATATCCATCAAAAACCAATCGAAGTCCAGCTTTATCCCGAGCATCCGTTGTTTGCCCCGATTGAAGATCCGACACGACACCCTCTCTTCCATCTCCGGCTTCCTAACCAGATCCATTTACCCCTGCTTGAAAAAGTGTTTCCATTCGTAGTTCGGGGTTTCCTAGTCCTAGGTTTATTCGTAACCGGCTCCCTATCCAGGTCTTCCTCCTCAACAGCTATCTTTGTTTGACGGTGTTTGTTGCCAATGCAATAGTAATATATGCTTGCTTTCTTCCTCTTCGCATATCCATATCGAAAACTCTTCTTTCGTAGGCACATTTACTTCAATTCAACTACTTCATTGATTCATCAATTTGAGGAAATTCAAAAATACCTTGCTCGCCTTCGCAACTGCCTTCTTTTCTGTGCCTTCCTAGTTTGCCAACCCTATGTTTGATTGCAAGTTCCGGCGGGGGGAGTACCTGGACGGACAAGGGGTTCCTTTTCGATTTCCATTTTAGAGCTTCTCTCTAGTTCGAATATATAGAAATTCCTTCTTAGAAATGGAATACCTTCACCTTAGAAGGGTGTTCTTCCTACTAGTGAAACCAGATCTGCCTTTTTCGGCTAAGCCGATTCCAATGATCGGACGGACAATACTTGCTTAAACCTAGCACCCTGTTGCCTTGCTTTTCCTCCAGCCATACCTGCCTCACCGCTCGTGATACCTAGGAAGGGCATCCCTCACTTCCCAGATCGTCTCGCACTTCTTTTGTCACTGGCACACACGCTCTCGTGGGTCTATCACTGAGAAATCCCTTTTCGCCGGGCGGTGCGGTAAGTAAGACTAGTCGATGGACAACTGCTGACTGAATAGGGAGAAGATGCATTTTCCTCGGCTCTTTCTACTTTGCTCATTGGGTATAGCCGTCAGTGATCCACAGATACGGCGCTTTTGGATTCCTAAAGGGATAGGATAGTTCTTTCTGGGCTTTAGAGGTCTCCCCTTTAACCTAGTACTCTTAGGAAGGCCGGGTTAACCTTCTACTAGAACTGTTCTATCTACGAAATTGGAAAGTAGGGTCAACTTGCCATAATATATAGCCCAACTTGATCCGTCTTAGAGTAGCCGCCTATGGAACCGCCCCCGAGTCAACAATGCACCCGATCGCGAGCCTTATATGAGTTTCATAGTCGGCCTGCTCTTTCAAGAATGTGCCTTCTAAACTCGTTGTTCCGCTTGCAGATTGGAGTTTCCTACTGACTATCCGGGTTCTTGATACCGCCGGCCGGGAATAAGTACCTATCCCTTACGGGAATCGAACCCGTGTCTTCGACATGAAAAGACGATGTCCTAACCTCTGGACGAAAGGGACCAAAAAGCAATTTTTCATATACTTAAGAGAAGAGAAGTGGTTCCTTTTCTTTCTATACGAAATACTTGATGCACTTATTGAATGGAAACTTGAATTGAGATAAAAGGTGTGCTACGCTTCTTCATTCTCATAACTCAATCAATATCAAGAGCATAAAGAGTTTGTATAGAGATGGATTTCTCTTCAGTTCCAAGACTTTTTTTTGAATGGCTCGTGTTGCGCTAGTGACACGAGGGTAAAACGCTTGAGTTGGCTTGCTGACTCGAGGAGGGAAAGGCTCCATTTGCTTTAGTGAATGGAGGAAGAAACAACCATAGTAACTATCTATGAAATTGATTGATGGATATGAGAGTGGTGCTAGACCGGGACAGAGGAACCATAGGAATGTTATGTCAAGTTCCTTGCTCACTTCTCAAGCCCAATATCATTCCTCCAACTCGAACTTTCATGCTAGAATTAAGAACCCCCCTAAACAATGACAGCGTACCGAGCGGGCCCTACGTCTATCGGGGAGCTCAAATCCTCACTAGAGTGAGGCACGTCTCGATCAATACATCTCGAATCTAAAGATAGAATGTTATTGTTATGTTGTCCCCACTCTGGAGTATGATTGACCATATCATCCAGCGAGTGGTCTTAAGCGCTCAGTGCATCCATACTGAACTCGAATGTGCGCGCTTCGGAAGAGAAAGTAATGCGAACTACTAACTGTTATGCCGGCTTGGCCCGATCGAGACTTCTATCCCTCAGAAACTGTCTCGCGTCTTATCCGTGTGCGCGGTTGAGGAAATTGGACTTCGTATTCTTCCTGGGTCTGGCTCGGCTGGAATCTACAATCTACACCTCTCCAAACACAATATCTTGAGTACCCGGAGAAGTTCTCTTTGTCTTCGAGCTTTTATTCCTCAATCCACTTATTCGTTCCCTTCCTTCATATACCTCCCCACCAATAGATAGAGACAAATGGGAATAACCGAACCACATCTACAAAATGCCAGTACCATGCAGCTGCTTCAAAGCCAACGTGATGCTTCTTGGTCAGATGACCAAGATATTGGCGAATACCACATACGATCAAGAAAAGAGTACCTATAATCACATGAAAACCATGAAAGCCAGTTGCTAAGAAAAAGGTAGAACCATAGATACTATCCGAAATAGTGGAGGGTGCTTGGTAATATTCCATTCCTTGAAAGCCAGTGGATACTAGAGCCAGTGAAACGGTTGCTACTAAAGCGTAAACTGCTCGTTTTTCCTTCCTCGCGAGTATAGCATGATGAGCCCAAGTTACGGCAGCTCCGGATGAAGGGAGAATAGGGGTATTAAGAAGAGGGATTTCCCAAGGATCTAAAACCCCAATCCCTTTTGGGGGCCAAATACCTCCGATCTCTACCGTAGGTGCCAAAGAAGAATGAGAAGAAGCCCAAAAAAAAGCAAAAAGGAACATAACCTCCGAGACTATGAAGAGAATAGAACCATATCGAGGTCCTAATTGTACAGCTTTTGTATGATGCCCTTCCAATGTGGATTCAGGTAGAACATCCCGCCACCATACGAACATGGTATAAAGGATAAATATTAGGCCCAAACTGAGAAGTGTTGCACCCCCTTGAAATGAGTGCATGTACATCACACCTCCTACGGTGGTTGCCAAAGCTCCGAGTGAACCCGAAATAGGCCATGGACTTGGATCTACCAAATGATAAGAATGCCTCTGAGATTCAATCATAAACCACTTTGCCCCGGTTGTATGTAAACCCCCCTTCACCCCCATCCCCTAAAGTGGTAAAGAAGGAGGCTCTTTTTTGTCTCATTAGGACAAACAAATAGGAAGGGATAGTTCTTTCATTGCATTGATAGAAGTGAGACTATCAGAAGATCTCTCTATTATTTAGAGAAAAGAGTTGGCGTGGGTTCTACCAACGAAACGAAGAAGTTTTTGATTGGTCTTTGTCATTCGGAACCCTCTCCGTATTAGTAAGAAAAACACACCCAGACTCTGACTTCAATGGTGGGAACAACCTCAGCACTCCGGCGTCAACATGAACAATCATTCTATGCAAAATTTCATGTATGATAGTGGTCGATCCCTCGGGAGTGACATTCGATACTTTGGATTTTGTTCACGCGGTGATCTTCTCCCTTTCCAAGAGTACTACCCTTTACGTAGTCTATGTCTGGGGAGACAGGTGCAGTAGAGAGGTCCCCCACTTCTATTCCTGTCCCGTTAGCATCTCCGATCCGAGAGTTGGGATGGCTCCGTTAGTTTCGGTCGGGAGCCGGACGGTAATGGACCTACAACCCTTGCTTGTGGACTAGCTGCAGAGCTAACCTTTGTTCTATTGGTTTGGTGGTTGCTACCAAGACGATTTCTTTATGCCCATCAAAGAACCTCGAGATGCTAATCCACGAAAAGCGATACGATAAATGCGAAAGAACTCAACTGCGGAATAAGGGCGACCCGTGAAAATACCTCGGTTTCTTACTCGTGCCATTGAACTCTTTCTTGGCAACTTGGACAACTTATAACGATGTTTGTCCCGCATATCAGACGGAAGATCGGGTTACAAAATTAGAAAGCTTTCGTCTCAATTCATATTTAGCCGCGAGCAATCTACGTTTGTGATCTCGTATATTTCGTCGCTTCTCAGGCATCTTACTTAGTTTCCCCCTCATCTTTTAGCAAAAAGCCGCTCCACAATAGTAAAGTCTCATCTTTTGTATTGGCCGAAGTGACAATAGTCACATTGAACCCTCGAATATGCTCGAAGATCTTGAAATGATCTTCCAGTTCCGGGGAGAATTCGCAAAACTCCGTTTCCATAAAGAATTTGATGGAGTTTTCCCGTATTTCGACCGGAGAATCCAACATAGACATTACTGTAAAGATTCTGACCAAAAAATGGTACATTCCATGCCCTCGGAGAATGCTTTGTCGTGCAAAGTCACTGACATATCCAGTGTCTTTTTCGGACCCCAAGAATGGATTGGATCGAAACGACTTTCCTGCTTGAAAATAGGGGCCCCTTTGTGTCTGTATGAATCTCTGACCGCACAAAATCTCCATAGCCAATTTTCCAAATTGGATTCTGAAATCAGAGGCAGCTTTTGGTACTAATCTTATTTCAAACAATCCAGGAACTTCCATAACATTGGTGTGATTCAGTTTGAGCAACAGATCCTGGCATAATACATCTTTGTAATGAAAATGGAGTGGAAACATCATGGCTTTTCTGCTTTTTTTGAGAATGAGCACTGTGAACTATCCGCTTCAAAAAGGATAGTTGATCGAACCGAAACCAACGTCAAGTACGAGTTATTAAGCGCCGAATCAAAAAAAGTGCACTTCCTTTATGCTTGATGTAGGATTTACCTATTAATATGAAGTTCACTCTTCTGCTGACTTGAGTCCAGAAGGGAAGCGACTGATTTCCAATTCTTCTTTGCTAGCGCTTGACTCCTGTGGAATTCCATTAACAAGCTTAAAAGAAAGCCTTTTATTTGGTTTTTGAGATACTAGTTATTTATAGGTTAAGTTCGATATTTCACTCCGTGGGCCGGCTAATTAATTCAAGTAATTCCTGGAGGGCAATCAATCGAAGAGATTGCCTGCCCATGCTACAATTCCTTACTCAAAAGGACTAGAGTGCTAAGCAGCCTTCCCGGCACCACCACTATAATGAATGGCTCAAACAAATAGGAGATGAGAATCTAATTGATCCTTTCTAGAATAGAATATAAAGAGAAGCTTGTTCTGCCCATCTATCTAGATAATGAAAAGGAACTAATGCCACTGATAGGAAATCCATAGACCGTACGCCCACTTACCACTCTACCACTTCAATTCAATGATGGACTTCACCGATACTGATACCAAACCTAGCTTGAGAGAGATCGATCACAGGCATGTGGTGAACGATACCGAGAGAAAGAGCACTGAAATGAACCATATCGAGCATAGGTCTCACTCTACAAGTCAAGTTCGATGAGCTCTTAGCGGACCTGTGCCTACTATCTACTAAGTGTGTGCTAGGGAAAGAAAGCAAGCTGAGCAGTTCTCACTCTGTCCGGTGACCAAGAAACCTTAAAGAATACCGTAAAGTGATCACTGAAACCTCATACCGATTCGCCACGTGAAAGCGGGGTTAAGGTAAGGCAGGAAAGACTGGCGCCGAAAGATATATATGTTTTGAAGAGAGAGATCCGCAAGGAAAAATATTGAAGGAAGGACTGACTGAAGGAAAGACCGTAGCAAAAGCCGAAGAAGATGCGAATCAGGAAAAGGGAGACGAGTTCCAGTTGTTAGAAAGACCAGTGCCCGAAAAAGCAAGTCGGAAGGGGATCCAGATGTTCAGTGCTTAAAGAAAAAAGATAGGTGTTGCTCTGTTGTTTGATTTGAGGTTTCCCCTAGTTGGGGCGACCGAGAAGAAAACCAGTAGGAAGGCGATCCGAAGTCTAGTGTGAAAAGAGATAGTTGCCCGCCTCTTGATGGAGAATTGAAAACGTCCCAACGTATCTTTCACTAATTAAGTAGTAGTGAGGCGTCGGTACGTCAGCTGGAGAAGAATGCTTGCATTTCGTATCACTGGTGTAGTGATTGACACGGTCTTCACATATTGAACAACCTAAGAGTGGAAACACCTTAATCGCTTCTCCAAGCTTATCTATATATATTTCTCGATGGAAGCAGAAGGAAAGGCTTAAAGAAGGTGACAAGAAGAGAAACTTATTAGTTCGTCGTAGCCAACTTATCATTCCAATGAGAGGTCGAAGTACGATAGAAGTTATTGATACCGATTTAGGCGAGCAGCATAGCCTGGCAGAGCCAGAGGAAGAAGTCCGTCTTGTTAGCGAGTTAGCGAGTAGTTTCCTTTAGACGATTTCCGCGAGCATACTAGCTTTTCACGAACACTGAGGAGAAAGAAAACCAACAACCAATAGGGTGAGGCAACTAACTACCAATCCTTTTATTGAATAGCCGCGGCGTGGGTAAACATAAAGAAGCCACAGAAGAAATCAAGCCAAAGGCTTCTCACTTTCTAAAGTAGTAAAAAGTGGATCCCCGCTTCGAGGCGCTTGGCGTAGATCTTTGAAAATCGTCAATCGGGTGAGCCAGCTATTATTGAGGGAGGCCAGGTCTACATACGTAATATCAAGTTGCTCTAGTTGTGTGTCTTTCGTACGGAAAGATGGGTGTTTTTATCCAAGCAAGGGAATAGAATAAGTAACAACCCCCCCCCTCACATCAAGCCTGTACGCTAGCTACCAACATATACTATGGAGTCCATGGCTACCTCCGCGGATGGAAGACCGTAGATTTTTCACTTTCGCTGAAGAGTTGAACTCTAACTGAAAGGACTTGACACATTGCCAAGGCGATTTTATTAGCCAGTTGTGGGATAGAGATCTGCGGTAAACGAGCGATAGCCTCTAAAGAGTGCCGAAATAGGATTGGTTCCTTTTTCTAAAGATCCGAGACTGGTGAACGTATTGCATAATTTAAAGAAGCCCATTTCATTAGAGGGAGGGAGCCCTTCCTACCTTTCTTTATTTAAGTGCTAGTGTCAAATGAGACAGTTGCCCGCCTTGGAGGGGTTGTAGCGAAAGCTCCGAAGTCCACTTCTATACCAACTTGAATTCATAAGGAGACCGAACTCTATTCATGCTCAAGTGAACCACGGGTGATGATATTCCGCTGTTCTGAAATCAAATAGGAAACGGATGGCGCTTGAGTTTTTGATCTCGCAAGCAAGGAAATCTATCTTTATTCTGTGGGTCAGGGAGCCTGTTATGAGTTGGCTTTGGGACAAGCCCTGTTTCTTTAGACGAATCTGCCCTAGAACTCACTTTTGAAACCCGTTGAAGGAAATCCCGATAAAGAGAGGGAATGTGCTATAAAGCTTCCATTTTTCTTCTACACATTATACGTTACTCATTGGGTTGATAACAGAGGATAGATCGCGTCAATTCACTAAAGAAAAACTGCTTTTCCTGAGATTTCTGGCCCGATACCTTCCTGCCGATCCGGAACGGTGGATTCAGCTTCAATCCGAGGGCTTCCTGTGGCTGTTTCTGATTGACATGCCTGTTTCAAAGTGCAGTTCTCCAGGTCACAAGAGATAGAGATAGAAATGATCCCTGGCCGAGTCTAAGATCTTGGGTTGTTGGGATAGGATTGCTTGATTCCAGTTGTGAGTGGTTGATCAATCTTTTCTTTGACTGGTCTGCCGAATCACTTCCACTGAGTCCTGAAACCTTTACTTAGAACTTATATGTAAATTCTGCCACTGATCCCCATTTCTACAGCTTGCTTTTAGTTGACGGTTAGGTTAGTTCGTCTACCCACACTAGACTGGCATCAACAACGACTACTCGAACTAGTCGTCCATCAACAACAACAACTACTCGGATTAGTAACATTCCTCAGAAATAACATATATCGAAGTCGAAGGAAGAGCGGAAACCTGCTTCCCCAGAAACACAGCTGTGCTTCACTTCCTTGCCCAGAGACCAGAATATGGATTTGGAAAATGAACTTGCTCTTGATCCTCGGTCGATGGTTGATAGCTAGGCTTTCAGGGAATCAGAAGTTTTGATAATAGGACGGCCAGTCCGGAACGTAGAGCAGATCTATCGGAGAACAGGGAGCAGTAAATTCTTGCTTGAATGCCCGGGGCAAGCTCCAGCAGATACAACAGATCCATATCCATAAACAAGAATGAAAAGCAGATTTCGATTAGTGAATGGATGCTATCCTGACCTGGCAAGAGATCCTGATCATTACGAGATGCTAATTTTAAACCTCTAATGCCTTAGAGCAGCAAATCAATCAACCTCGGACAAGAAAATCAAACAAAGTAGTGGCCAGGCTCAAGAATGGGAAAGTCAAGTTCTAGTACGGCTATCGCGATGTGGCCAATGGATAATAAATAACTTGCTAACCCAACCCAGCAATCAAACAGATGCTAGCAATGGCTTTCGCGCTAGAAAACCAAGCCTTGGATCTCCACATAGAAGACAATTCATTCCAATACCAATGAAGCTAAGGCAATAAAGCAAAGGCAAGTTCCAATTATCTAGTGTAGTCGCTCTCATCCCCAAAAGGAAAGAAGATTTTTGGATTTCACCCACTATTCGTTCCCTCTATCCGAATGACACCACTGATCTGATGCCAACTCTTTTAATTGACATTAGTAACATTTTCCACACTTGCTTCTGTTCTCCAATTCCTATTCTCATTCCAATTCTCATCCCATCCCTCGAGATAGCCGGGCCAGTGATTCTCTTTAAGGATCAAACTATAGCAATAGCAAACAAACCGAGCGAGGAAGCTTACTTACCAGGGATGGATACCAGTTCAGATGGATTTCCGTATTCACTTATGAGGCTCGAATCTCCTCTTCCACACTGGCAGGACCTAAGTGAAACAGAAGTTTTCTTATCAGTGGACTGGGTATCGAGGTCAAATAGCAGTACGTACTGGCAGCCTCCCGATGTGGGGTTCCAGGGCAGAGGTCAGAGAATCTATATGGTCGGTGTCTACGCATGCTTGAATTCCATATCCATAGCTGTCAAAATGACGTTAGTAGGATCATCGGTCGGGAGTCAAGTCAAGGGAGTGAAGTTGAGGGAAAAGCTCTTTCTCTCCAAGTTTGAGCACTGGCCTAAAACTGGATCAAAGATTGGAATCCGGAATCCAAGTCTCTTCTTTCTTATATGAGTTTATTTCTTAGTAGAGTAATGTTTCCCTTTCCTTGACTGTCTTCCCGGAGAGATTCCTTGATTTCGGTATTTCACTACTCTAGTTGGAGTAACGTCCCTTGCTATCTTCATTCTGACCTTGCCCTAGCGGCGCACAGTGACAAATCGAGTTCAGGTTCTGATCTGGCTCGTACACTAAACCTTACCAGTAGCTCTTGCTCTTGCAGCAACTGTTGCACTACAAGCACAAGCTATTATTCTAACTTGCTTGACACACTGATGGACCTTGACACACTGATGGAACAATGCGGCCGACTCACTCACCTGCCGCCCTTTAGTAGGAATCTGAAGAGGAAGGAGCCTTAGCTGCTTCTATTCTATGCAATTCTCTTCTCATCCCTGCGCCTGCTCGGCACATAAACTAACAATCCTGCTACTTCTCCTTACAACAACTGCTGAAGCTGAGAGGCTAGGGGACTCGGGTCAGGGCGGGATGAGTGCTGCTATATGGTTTGAACCCTCTATCTGTAGATCATTCCTTTTACTGATTTCTAGCTTTTCGGAGGCACAAGTAGTTGATCACTTAGACGTACGAGATTCTGAAAGGATTGTTCTCTCTAGGCACATCTTAGGAAGGATTCCGTGTCCCTCCAACTCCATCCGTTGGGCGGCGTCTTTTCGTCCGGAGAAGCTGTCGAAGCGATAGCCATGTCTGATCCCCGTATCTGTCAAAGAGCAAGGTCTTCCTAGTGGAGTCTAGAAAAAGAGCCGGGTATTCTGAGTGGAGTCTGGAATGAGACCTGCTGCCTCTGGCTTGACCATTAGCTGCTCTATCTGTTATGGGCATGGCATTCCTGAACCCATAGAAAAAGAAGGATTAGGAGACGTCCATCGAAATAGACTAGGAGGCCTCTCACTAGCGCTATATAATCTGCCGGATTCCCTTTCACTTAAAGCCATTCCAACAATCTATTCTTCGTAAGCCCTTCTAGCAGCAATCCAGACGTCCCTCCATCTGCATCTCCCTAATAGTCTCTGCACGTGGATCTCTTCTACTAGTGATTCAATTGGGGCCAATCCTGCCGCATCCACTTCCTTCTATCAATTAGTGGAATCCCCAAAAGCGGAAGAAGTTCTTTGCGCTAAATACCTTCTTTGCAAGCCGTGGTCCCACAACGGACCGAAATGGCCATCAGAAAGCAGATTCATTTTATGATAAAAAAGAATCTGCTTTCTTCTGGCACATGTATTTCTGAAAGGACTCCATCTTTGGAAAAGCTCGTTTGCACCTTGCATCGAATTAAACCACTCCTTTCACCGCGGAAAAAGACTTGGTGGGTGGGGATGAGACGCTAAGGTAGGGTTCGGTCTGGATGAAACTATCTTTAACATGAGCTTCTTCCTTGTGCGAAGTACCAACTTATTGGAATTCAGCATTGCATATTCACTACCGAGATCTCTTATAAGTTTTGGGACCAGAATGAATTCTTCCTACAGACTCCATAAAGGGTGCGGTTTAGCAACCAAGCGTACAATGACCGAAACCAACAGCTCCATCATTTCTGAGAACTTCTCTCTCGCATAGAGGAGATCTTGGCACTACTTTATGTGTTCAATCCAGGGAGCCGCCCTCTTCTTCATATCTTGCTTGATATTGGTTTCATAATGAAAAGAGGAAGGAGTGTCGAAGCGATGTCGCTTCTCTGCTCTCAGCTCTTTGCTCGAGATGATGTGATCTGATCGATCAGTCTAGAATCTGTAACCAATTGGCTAAGTCGCTAAGTCATTGCGGACACTTGCCATCCTCTCATATCGAAAGACGAACAACGACTTCCGGGGTAAAACGGAGGGCTAAAACCTGAGCCTCTTTTTCCATCCCAGGGGGTAGCGATTTCAAGAGTACTTGGTTTAAAACTTCCAGTTTATTCAAGTAGTTTCACTCGATGAAAAATGCATGCAAAATTCATTCTATTGCTGATTCTCTGTCAGGCATTACACCTCTGTCCCAAGTTGTTCGTGTTAAGGTGGCCGATGGCGCGGAGTTAACTTCCTTGTTTCTTCTGCTTGATTTGATCTTTGCAAGTATCTGCTGATACCACTCCATCACATTAGCCAAGGAGCCCCACATTCCAGAGTGCAATGAATGCAACTCAGAAGCCATTCTTATCTGTCTATGCCCCATATCTTGGATCCGGGTCTGCGTATGAATAGTATTCGTATCACAGCCGAGCAAGAGGATTGACTTACTCATTTCAAGCGGAAGTGGGGATTGAACCCAATAGATACCTAGCAGCTAAAAGAGGTCCAAAGCACCGGATATGGCTCAAATAGTCCTTATAGAAATGATCTACAAACTATAACCTTTCGATAAGAAAGATTAGTTACACAAGATATATTATTCTATCTCACTTCCTATAGAAACCAAAGGGAGAAGGAGTGGGAGTTGAAAGCGACAGAGATAAAGTACCAGCAGCTGCAGTCGTAGGTGGAAGCCTTTCTTTCTTCTTGCACGTATTGAGCTTGGCGCTCCTTGAGATCTCGGAATAGCTCCGAACCAGCGACCTTGAGTGGGTCTCCTCAAAACCACCGTAACTACCCGCTGCGAGCCATGGTCCTTGTATGCTAAGGCGGAGATTAATTAATTGCTGCCAGAGCAGGCGCCTATCTGTAGACAGATTGGATCGATAAATATAAAAAAAACTTGTCAAGCTTTGCAAGGTCCCCTTCTCAGAACAGCAGCAAGTCAGCACCAGGTCAAATTCTCCAATTACGGTAATATACCATAAACAATCATCCTTTAGGAGCTATATTATCCCTCTAGGGGAGCTAGTATAGTTGGCCATAAGGTCACACCCCTTCTTCATTCCATGTTCTATTTTAGAACTTCGGGTTTCAAAGACTTTTCCCACAATAGAGGCTTTGTTCTTTTTGAGCAGAAAGAATGAATCTAGTATCGACGGAATGGTATCTATCTTCTTAATATTCATTTTCCAGGGGAATGAGCCAACCCACACAAGAGTGCCTACTAGCTTGTCACGAACGTAGAGGAAAAGAAGTAAGATACCCCCGCCCCCGAGCCGGGACCCCTTCTTCTTGTACCGCTAGTGGTTTTGGATGAAGAACCACAAGAGCAACCTGAGGTAGTCGAGGAGGAGCCACAAGAGCAAGATGGAGGTTAAAATGAGACAGGTGGTAATACTTCTTTGGAATTGCTGCTTGCACTACGCAGAGAGACTAGGACTAATGCTGGAAAGCCTCCGGTCCGATATGGCTATGAGCATGACATTGCAAATGGAGTTTCAGACTCTTATGTCTCACCCGCACACAAACCATTCATTGCATCTCTACAATCAGTGTCTATTCCAAAGGATTGGAAGGCTGCAAAGCTGGATCCCCGGTGGAAAGAAAGACGCAATGAAGGAGGAGCTTGGTGCACTTCAGAAGAACAAGACGTGGGATCTTCTTCCACTCCCAGCAGGAAAAAGAGCAGTTGGATGCAAATGGGTGTTCACCGTAAAACAGACTCCAGAAGGTAAGGTGGATAGATAGAAGGCAAGGCTAATTGCAAAAGGTTATAGGAAGACGGGAGATAGACTATGATGAGACCAAAGCACCAGTGGCGAAGATGGACACGGTGAGAACCTTAATCTCATGCGCAGTCAACTTACTTTGGGTGGCCTTTACATCAGCTAGATGTGAAGAATGCTTTTCTTCATGGTGGTTATTTACAAGAAGAGATCCATATGGACATTCCTCCAGGTTTTGGAACAAACAGACTGATGGGAAGGTGTGTAGGCTCAAGAAATCTTTGTATGGCTTGAAACAGTCGCCACGGGCGTGGACAGGTTCAGGAGAGTTGTTTATGGTATGGGCTACTCTCAGTGTAATGGAGATCATACAGTACCGGCATAGACGAATCCATATCACCATTTTGGCGGTGTATGTGGATGATATTGTGATTACTGGAGACGATGTTGAAGAAATAAAATGTTTGAAGGCAAGACTGGGAGAAGCATTTGAGGTAAAGGATCTTGGACCTCTTCAATACTGCTTCGGATTGAGATTGTTCGGTCGAATAAGGGGGTAACATTAAGTATAGTGAACAGGTAGCTGATTGTTTTACTAAACGAGTAGGTCCTTGTGAGGGTTTAGCAATTTGTAACAAGATAGGCATGTTAGATATCTTTAGCCGGGGGAGTGTTGAGTATTGGGCTGGGCTGTATAGTGTGTGTTAGGCCCCATGGCCCATGTACCTTGTATGTATAGCAGCACATAGGAGCAATGGAAGAGATTGATGATCACTCATCAAATAATACCCATGAAACGAATCCAGACTCAGTGAGTGGTGAAGACCACTGACCCCAATAGGAATACGGAAGACCTAATTATTGAAGAGAATAGTACAATTAACAACTAAACCTAAAGGGATCCACTTGTCATAGAAGCAGTCTATAACTAATAGGAAGCGCCTATCTCTTACTTGATATCTGATTGATCTTGCAGAGCCGAATTGTTTGAACTTGATCGACCTTAAACGCTAGTTCAATTCCAGGACGACATCATATAATATATGCGAGGCTCAACCAATGATTTTGATTAGACACTTCTCCTTGTTGAATGAGAATGAAGGAAGAGTGTCGAACAACTAAAGCTAACAGCCATCCCGGATACCTAAACTGAATAGGATGTCCCACCATAGCAAGATATGATAAAGACCAATTAACTGGTAAGCCAACCTTCCCCATTGCTTTTCTTTCAACTAACTAGAAAAAGAAGGGGGCTCTTATGCGACTAGGCCGAGGAAACCTCCACTACTGGCTGAACTGAAACACATCATCCCATTCATTCCATCAAGTAAGTACGGGTCCCCAGTGACATATTAAAGAATGCCAACTTTCTCCCAACCGGTCTGTGAGAAGAAATGCCTAGATACTCGGTATGAGGAGAGCTCGGTAAGCAGGCAAAGAGCAGGGTTTGGTAGGCTGAGCCTCTTCTGGGGCAGGAAATTAGTCTATACCCACAGTTGCTTTTGTTTTTTCGTATGACACTCTTAGGGTGATTTGCAAAGTTATTGTTTATGACTGTAGCCTTTAAGAAAAGAAGTGTGTCATTCAGAGGTGACTTATGCCTTCAAACCCGA
Organism: Triticum dicoccoides; assembly: GCF_002162155.2. Taxonomy (NCBI): domain Eukaryota; kingdom Viridiplantae; phylum Streptophyta; class Magnoliopsida; order Poales; family Poaceae; genus Triticum; species Triticum dicoccoides. Next base: position 815,980,092 of record NC_041383.1, on the reverse strand, counting down.
AAACAGTGGTTATTACGACACCAGGTGAAATAGCTGCTTTTTCTTCTCTTCCTCCCCTCGACCTATTGAAGTTGCGCTCACCCGCAGCCCTAAGCCCTACAGTTCCTTCGCTTACCGCCTAATCTTAATCTATTGCCCTGCCTCCAAGAGAAGAAATGGCACCAACCGATACATTGGCAGCTAGTTCCAGGGAAACTGCTTCAATGGAAGTTGGATTGCCTAGTTGCTTTTGAGTTCGATTTGAACTAGTTTCCAAGCTTTTTTTTCATCCATGCCTATAAGTATAATTATCTTTTCCAATCTGAGTGTTCCATCGGACTTACTCCATTTGCTTCTAGGGTCCATTTGCTTCTAGGGATAGATAGGGCTGGAGTCGTCAGTGCTAGAATGAAATGTGAATGAGAGCATAGATTGATTGTCTCACTGCATGTACGTATAGTAACCGGTTAATAATACTAAGGGTCCCTAATACTAATCTCGACATGAGAGGAACGTGTCCTCTCGGCCTTGATATATACTAACAAATATGGTTTTTTCACTCAGACATGAGAGGTGAGATCGATTATATGATGGAGACAGATGGAGGAGCAGAAAGTGAGAGATTGTGGCGTGAAGCACATGTAAGGTGTACAACTCTTGAGACTGATGCATCGAGGTGCCGGCCTATGAGAACGCTCGTCATAGCGTTGCGCCATAATTTTGTGATGGGTCTTTCGTTTTAAAAATAGGAGTTTTTCGGGTCTAGTTTACCGGTCCGTCAATAAATGCGTATGAAAAGTGAAATAGTTGATGTGATGGATGTGCCCGGTATCGATCAATGAAACATCGGCTCGACGCAGGATTTCAATAGAACGAAAAACATCGTCAGTAGTAGAGGGATAGGTACTTATTCCCGGCCAGCGGTATCATTGCTGCTCCCCGCCTAATGCGGATCATTGTGCAATGCTTATGTGAAATCTCAATCCAAAACTTATTCGTTTCGTTGGAAAAACCGACACCGACGTCAAGATCAGTCTCCTTCCCTTTCTCTTTAGTTTGGGAGCAGAGCTTAAAAAGATGGGGGGTCACGATGGATCCTTTTTTTATCCATGATTCCATGGACGGAATGATTGTGGAATTTAACCCTTCGTCGTCATACCCAATCTCGGTCAATGGGCCGGCTTTTAGCGTAGAAAGTGTGAGTTCGAACTACATGGAGGTGGAGGAATCAATAAATTCCCCTCCTCCCCCTAATCCAAACCCTTATTCTTAGATTCCGGATTTAGTCGCCGCAAATGCAAATATGGATTACTTTCACTTCTCTCAAATGCAGATGTTTTACCAAATGCAAATGTTTTATCAAATGCAAATATTTTATCAAATGCATTTGAATTATTTTAGCAGCCAGCCGCTTTTGCCTATGGTACCTATGTATGTTCATTTTTTTATGTCTTTTTATATGCGGTTTTGGTATTTTCCCTTCTAAGCAAACTCTTTTGCGCCATTTGATCTTTAATTGAACTATTTCAGGCTCCGTATTGAATTGAAAAACTCTTTCAGGCTCCGTATTGTATTTATAAACTCTTTAAGGCTCCGTATTGTATTTATAAACTCTTTCAGGCTCCGTATTGAATTGAAAAACTCTTTCTGGCTCCGTATTTCAAACTCGAATTGGATTTTGTGTCGGCTGGCCGGCAGGACCGCCAGCTCGCACATGTAGGGAGGTCTCCTCTTGAACTGAGAAATCAAAGTCGCGATCTGATAGGTATCTATCCGGACCATGCATCTGGAAAGCGCCGGTTCGATTCCGGCTCGTGACATGAAGAAGAAGTCTGAAACAGGGATCAGATGAGTTTGCACAGCGTTACTTTGTTGACGGAAAATCTAATTGTTCTTCCGGTTCAATGAAGACTATGCTTACTTTCCTTTCTCTTACCGGTCTGTGTTCTATCATGGACCTGTATTCCGCTCCTCGAATCAAGACTTTCTTTTGGTATGATTTTGGTACGAGTTTTCTATCAAAACTCTATGCCATCAATCACTATCCCCGGGGATAGAATCCAGCTCCCGGTGTACCTGATAACTACGCTCATATACGTCAATTCATGGAAGATGCTCAAGGGAACGAATCCATATAGAAACCCCTCTAGGGGAAGGGACAACTGGTTAGTTTGTGTTAACGTATCAAGGGATACCAATCATTGCCAGGTATGGTGGGAAAAAAAGCAACCTATTGTATTGTCCTTACTCAAGTGGGCTTTAACTAGACCTGTTTACTTAGCTTGATCTTTGTGCTCTCGGCATAGGTAGGATGTATCTCTGGATTATCCATGGTATGCTTCCATTGTTGCACCTTAGCCTGGTATAGTAGAAGGCGATCCATGCTATTCATGAGTTGATAAGCTCCATTCCATCGATAGGGATCAACCCAGCTGCATAGCTTTAAGATCCTAAGCTACACCACAGCTAAATCAACCAACATCAGGGATTCTAGCTCAAGATCAGGAAAGAGCTTCGTTCCCTCCCGCCTGCTGGCTAGAGTTATACCATCCACTCTTGCTGCTGACTGTGAAGTAGCGTAAAACCATCTATCGCGTCTGTTTGTTTGCCGTTGTACGAAAGTCTATCGATTCAAGAATTTGCAAATCCCTTTGGTTCTTTGCCGAGGTTAGCCTAGCATTGGAAGCCCTGGTGGATAGCCTTGCTTTGAAGATGGGGATTATGATGTAATCACTACAAACAATATGGTAGCAACCACTTTCCATTTCACCAGAAAATTACAGTACTGCTTTAACATTCTTTAAAGAGAATTTGGAGAACCAACCCTTTCCCCAGATACGAATAAAGGAGACTGCTTTCTGTATAATTGTGCTTATGCAGCTAGAAACCCATTTTATGTTTCTGTCATTTTCCCAAATGCTCGCAGCATGTAGTAACAACAACCAACTTGGTTGGTATTATATGCAGAGATTACCTCATCAGCTAGATGCCTCAGCTAGTGCTTATCAGCTAATAAGCTACTTCGAAAAGACCAGATACTGGAGAACATGGTGGAGGAAGCAGCAAGTGATTTCTTCAAGACGGCGCTCTTCATTGTTGCAGCTGGATCCAATGACATATTTTGGAGTATCTTTCGCCTTCAATACCGTTCTTTGGACGAGAGAAGCCTTATCCTTCAGACTTTCTGGACGTGTTGGTTTCCAATCTGTCATTTTATCAGAAGGTTCCGCCAATTTATCACTACTGTAGTTTAGTGTCGCTTGCTCTTGTTTGCTGCAGACCTCTATTTTCTTTCCATCGATTAAGAGGCTAAATGAACAGGGTGCTCGAAAGTTTGTTGTGTCCGACGTCGGGCAACTCGGTTGTATACCGTATGTTCGTGCTGTGGAGATACGTACGATATCGTGACGGAGATCATTCTACACTACCGTCAATACGGTACGCTTTTCTTCCTCGCTGCTTCCCACAAATGATGTGCTTCAGACTTCTGAACACGAAATGGCAATACTTAGAATCCAATTCTTGCTTTGTATTAACACCTCTGGACGTTACCTGAGCTGACTGTGCATATGAAGAACCCCAGTGGTAAACGAAACTTTTGTTCATTGACTACATTGCCTGGTTTTGATAATGCGCAGGACCCGTGCAGCGGCGGCTGCTTCCCTCTGTTCCTCTGCTTTGGCGCAGCCAAACTCCTGACTCTTCCTCGTCAATTTCATTGCCTTAATGGCAGTTATCCCTTTCTTCGATAAATGGAGCCGTGTGACAGCGCAGGTAGTCGCATAGTTTCATTCCCTGGATGGCTAATGCTTAACACTGGTCAGATACCATAATTTATGGTTGTGCTCGCTCGGCAAATTCTATCAGTTCAGCAGCGTCCTTAGTAGGAGCGGAAGGGATGTAGCGAGGAGCCGAAACCTACCGTTACGGAACCATGGAAAAAGCCGAAACCTAGGGTATTCCCTGATCTGAACTTCAATAACAACCTTTGCCTTACGTACCATTGGCTGGGAAAGGAAGGTGCCGTTTGCCGCAAGTTGATCTAGCTGATTAACTCGTTCATAGTCGAAAACTAATGCATCGAACCCTTTGCCGATCAAAAGATTAGGAACCGTCCTCCTTTTACCGGATACCCTTGCCGAAGAAGGGCTGTAAATATCTCGTATGTACGTTTCCTAGGATCTACTACATGAAAATGAAAAAGTATTGGCTTGAGTTCTCTCGCGATAGGCCCTTGCAATAAAATGCTTTGAAGATGAGGATTCGGTGGGGATGACATTATCGCCATACGCTATTGGATTTCTCCCGGGCTTTGCCTTTGCCGAAACTGTTCCATTGACATCCTTTGCCGTAGAACTTATCTTCTTGGAAAATGGAGGATATTACCTTTGATTTTGTTAGAGGAGGTAGGAAGCCGAGCATTGGGAACTAGCCGTTATAGGGTTTCAGAAAAAAGGGTTGATAACTCCCTTTGCTTTGTCAATTAAGAAAAATAGAATGTGCTTACCTTCGTGATATTCCCTTTTCTTTGATCCTTTCGGTTTTGAACTGCGCTTTGCCCGTACTAGGTCTTGAAACTTAGCTTCAACCTCTCTGTAGGAATGAAGGTTCTTTTCATGCAATTTCTCGTATGATAATGAATCGAGTTTCGAAACACGGTTGTTGTAGGGAGTTATTTCTTTCTTAAAGGAAGGCTCTCTGCTCCATTGGGTGACGATTCAATGGTTCTATTCATCCTATTCCTAGGTCGATCCGTTAACTTGGGTTTTGTTTAACAGTTGGTTAGGTCAACTTGTGGCATAGCTGTATTGGACGCGATACGGTGAACGAGTCCCTTTTTGCTTTCCAATACTTTCTTGAAGGAATAGCATCTGAGTACAATAGTGTAGAGTTCCCCGCACTAAACATTGCAAAGAGTCTAAAAGAGGTGAAAGAGCTATAAAGAACTAAGGAAGAAGCCATTTGTAGCACTAAGAGGAAGATGTCTCACAACCAGCCTACGGATAATACATGCCGATATAGGAATGAAGCATGCATAAACTCGTAAGTCAATAGTGAATTTGGTTGCATCGAAGGCGGATAAATTCAATAATGAGGGCCGCCCGCAGATGATAGCAATTCGTCTTCACTAAGAGCTAACGACTAGAAATCTAGCAAATAGGACGCTTTGTCAATTGAATTAGTAAGTTATCCTGGTCTAGAGGGTGTTCTTCCTCCCCACTCTAGAGGCTAAACCAGTTAGAAAAGCGTCCCCCGGGAGTTTCGCAGTAGTAGATGACGTTCCTGGTACTAGTAGTCCATAGAACTAAGATTTGCATGCATGGTGGGTAACAACATTGTATCTATCTTTTGCAGTCTGTAAATACGTATCCCGAAGTTGTAGATTCTGCTTCTTAAGGGCTGGGTGTCAAAGTCGTCAGTAGGTGGTTTGGTCCTTCAAATGCCTATCTATTGTAGTTGTCCCCAAAGGCGGAGCTTTATTAGTAGGTGGACGGACCTCAAGTCCTTTCCTTTCTCTAACGCTAATACCGCGGCCTGTCATGATTGCTGTCAAAGATGAAGGCCATACTGTAGTCATAAGATTGCGTGTCGTGTCCTTATTCTGTATCGTGTACAGATTCTCATATGTGTTGTCATTCCAGTACAGCTAATCCATGAACAGCTAACCATCGTACTGTCAAAATGGGATAGGTTCGATCTATGGTCATGGAAGGCCTCATAAAAAGATCTACTAAATTCATCGAGTTGTTCCAAAGAATTAAAGCGCCCAGTTATTAAGAAAATCCCTTGCCGGCTTTCAGTGAAATATTCGTTTGGCCGAGGACTTCCATAGCTGTTCCTATTTCAACTAGGTAGGCCTTCGGTATTCATGCTTCCTTCTATCAAGATCATTGTGGCAGTACGAAATCCTTCCTCAGCCTTGTTTCTAATTTTCACCGGGCATATCCGATTTTTGGACACTTGCTGCATCCCTTTTCTTGCTACATTAGCTTAACCATTCGCTTCTTTCCATTGCTTCAACGCTTGTTTCAAGTAATAGTCAAGAGTTACTAAAGTAGTTTGTCCTATTCAAAGCTATAATCAGTGACTAATATGCACACAACAATAAAGACTGTTGTTTTTTCTAGTGAGAAATCGAGTACTGTTTTTACACAGCTATAGCGTCTGAGAATTTGACAGAAAAGCAAGGTTCAAAGCCCACGGAGCAGTAGGTCGACATTCCTTCTTCTTTCCAAGCTTCTGGTGGTATCTATACCTTTCGAGACCAAGCCCTGCTACAATTCATTGCTGGAAGAGACTGCTAGATTTCTTTTTCATAGTTCGCTTCAGGGTTGTAGATAATGCTCTATCAAAGAGCGCCAGCGTACGTGCTCGAAAGCGTTCGTCAACTAGCTACTTGTCCTTGCTTTTCTCTAGTGTGCCCCTTCATTCAATCTCTAACTCAATGTCTACCCACATACCTTTCCTTTCTGAATCAGCAATAGCCGACTCGGGGTAAATGCTTTTCCCAGCTCAAAGACGATGACTAGTAGATCCGGGGGTACCTAGAAAGCGAACAAATGTTCCCATGGTCATGATTGTTGACTAAACAGCCCTTTCTCTGATTCCCCTTGCCGACTTTGAACGAACTCATGCTTGAATGAGAACAAGCGATTTGCGACTTTGGTCCATGAATTATAAGATCATGAACAACCGATTATGCGACATCTCTCTTAGCTTATAGAAAGAGCTGAAATACTACAACCGATATTGCGACATCTAATCCAAACAGCGTATCAGCGACAACCCTATTCTTTCTTTCCTTCCTTGCTTATTTATTCTATTATTCAGCTTGCTGTTGCAAATAAGTAAAGTAGTTTGAAGTTCTCTCATATGCATTTGCATTTCACTTAGTGTTGAATATCCAAGAAAAATGAAGGCTGGCAACGCGCCCTCCCTTCTGCTACCAATCAAAGCATGGAACTAAATCTCCTATTTTTCCAAGTGAAAGCCAGGCTGACGAATAACCAACCCGCAATGAATAAGGAAGGTATAGTAATGCTATGAATAACCCAGTATCGAATACTGGTAATAATATAAGCAGAAGAGCGTTCTCCCGTGCTTCCAGACATGCTGAGCTCTACCAATTTTTGTACATTCAAAAAGGGGAATTGATTCCTTCTCTAGATAGGGCGGGAAAACTAGACTATATAAGAGTTTATACATAAACGCACATATAGTAAGTATTTGGATCTTCCTGCGAGACTGTTCTTTTTGCTGGAGAAAGAGAACACTTCTTTTCTTTTTTTTTTTGATTCTACAAATGCAAGTTCGTCTTCGTCTGATTTGTCAATGGGAAAACGAAATCATGGGTGGAGGAAGAGGTTGTGATCGATAAAGGGGATGATGATGACTTCCATCTTTCTATGGATTTTCTCTCATTATAAATCGAAAGATCAGGTCAAAGCCTTCCAAACCATCCACTGGATTTTCATGTTCGTAAGGGAGGAATATGTGTGTGTTGTATATAAATAAAGGACTTTCGATTTAGCGTTGTCATTTTCATGAGTTTTTAGATAATCCAATTTTATGTGAGAATACTTTCATTTTTACTGAATCACTTGAATCAGTTAAAGGAGACGAGGCTTCTGGCCCAGCCAGAGGGGCTGTAGAGGAGAGTTTTGACTGCGGGAGAGGTAGGTCCAGGTAACGGGGAGAATCCGCTAGGCTGAGGTTGAGTGGCTCACTTCCTTGAGAATATAGAATCTATAACTAAGAAATGAGAATTGTTGACCCATATGATCTCAGGCTCATAAAGAGGATGAAACTGATAATTTCATTCACACTTTGAAATTGAGCTCGTTAGTGATCTTTTCCAAGGTGTCTAGAGAAACCTGCTTTGAACATGACATTCGTACCCAAGGAAAGTTTTGGCAGGCATTACTGTGATCTTGAAGCCCTTGCTAGGAGCTAGTCGGTACGGCTCACTACTAAAGAAGGTTCTGGCATGCTTCGACTTAGCCCTGTGATCTGCTAATTCATCTCTTGATCTGGTATTCCGCAAAGGAGGTGGATAGGGTCAGCCTTTTCTTCATGGATATGTTGATCTATCAGACCTGTCTATAGTGGAATACTAGATTCTTTGCTACTTCCTAGATTATCCCTGTGTTTGTTGTTTCCGGATCCTGCCTTCTTGTCCTTTGCGCTCAAGTCTATGGCCAGTACTGCCCGGGGCAATATTAGCAGTTTTCTGAGGGTTCCATCGCCTCTTGGTTGGTTTTTCTCCGCAAGCAGAGCAAGCTAGTTCACATCCGATTATCCTTACCGCACTAACCACTGCTGGCGAGGTAGCCTTGCCCTAACGTCATAGAGAAGACGTGCCGCAGCTGCCTTTCTAAGACCTGGTACAAGTGATGACCTTGCTGATAAGGGTCGAATGCGTAGTTCATTCACATGTCTTTCGAAAGAATTGACAGTTGATGACGGAACGAACTGTTCGACCTTGATTTCTTGGCTTTGATGTTGTTATCACAATTAGGTTGCCATAACACGCATTGCTATGTTGAGACAACATGATCTTGAATCAGGATTGGATTGCCTTATCTTATTAGTAGGAAGAGGTGAAGTTCCCTTTTCTTTTCCCTGGGAAACGGTACCTGCATTCCCGTGAGCTTTTCCTATCCCATTGCTCTCTATTCTCTAATTCCCTTAATCAAACAAAGTTTATATACCCTCAGATTTGGGGATCCTTCTTTTCTGCACTTCCCCTTTTCTCTACTTCTCATTGGAGTGTACGGGGCCATTTTGAGATATGGGATAGGTCCGTTTTCATCAACCAGCAGGAGGAAAGCTAGCACATTTACCTTAATCCATTGCACTACCGAGAAGTTTGATGACTTCTCACCTTCATAACATACTTACCAAACCTAGTAAGGGATTTTGTACCTTAATCTAGTGAAAGGTGCACATCCGATCCCTAATCTAGCTCTCTGTGCAGAAACCAATTGGCAAAGAAACGGGTTGATTATTCGGTTCAAGTGATGGTGGGGGATCAAGAAGAGTGGCTATGTGGGGTTTGAACTTGGACACGGGATTAGCTTAATTTGGATAGTTCATTTTATCACTCCACTGGGCCCTTGGCCTTTCTCCCTATGTGGATGGATGATAAGAAAAATGCCAATCGAACCAAGTAAGGGCTCCGCGTGAAGCATATTATGTAGATCTAGCTGACAATAATAACTGAGATCCTATACAAATAACGCATTAGCGACCCCTTGGATAGACAATTCATGCTACTCGACTCACCATCACTCTTTAGAGACATTCGACGAAAAGCAAGCTTACCAATAAGAAATAGCTGGCATGGCAGTATCTTCTATATCTTCTATAATGAATATAATGTGCACACTTGGCTTTAACCAGATAAAATCTAGTACAGCGGGAAGGATGTCATATTTCTGGTCCACTACTTAGACTCTACGAGGGCTTTAGGTGAGGAACTACTTATCTCCCGAGGCACCCTTCTCCTGAGTCCTACCCAGCTCAAGTTTAAGAATGCGCACAGCCCCAAGGATAGGTAGAGGGGGATCTTGTTCTGTTCAGTGCCGCCTCTTCCTCGGCCATTCAAGAAAGGGATTTGCTTCTTCTTACAGGTCCTTGAGAAAAAGAAGAAAGATAGGAAAGGAATTAGGGCGTGGTCCAGCTTGTGTGAATGGATTTCATTGTTTTTTTAGATTGCACTATTTGTTCGATAGCAAGCAAACTCTCCCAATTTAGGACCTTCAGTGATCTTACAACGAACATTGTAAATGACAATCAACGAATTCCGGCGAAATAGAAGATCTACGGGTCACCATAGTCTTCTGATACACAAATAGGATTCCGCACTCTTAAACAAGAGGTTGCCACTTAGCATAAGGAAAGGGAAGAGTAAGTTCAGCATTGACTAGAGCTACTGATATCTCGGGACACTATGTGAAATAGCTACGATATGCTTGCTATTCTGGGAAGATAAGTCATGCCTTAGGAAACTAGTCATGTTATGATCGAATTGGAATGTGCGGGCTTTGTGACTACCACTGATTGGAGGATCAAGAAGCCTACTAGTTCACTCTTCCTGCGATATCTGATCAATCGCTCCTGCCGGTTGTACAGATTCTATCACTGGCTTTAGGTTATTCCTTCTCGGACCTGACGTCTCCATCACTACTAATAAGGAAGGCCAC
>NC_041383.1:815962408-815964908 GCF_002162155.2 Triticum dicoccoides | reverse complement strand
GAGTTATTGCAGCAAGCCAGCTTTGACTCTTGGCTAGACTATCCTACGATACCTCAACTTGAAATGGTTTTGCGCACACGAGTCCACTACTCACCACTTCAATACACTACCGAGGATCCCCTCCGTCTTCCTACGGAAGAGCCATCCTCGACACTCACACTTATCCTGAGGCTTTTAGTAGTTTCCATTTACTTGTCTATGAACTGTATAGGCAACCAAGTAGTCCTTTACCGCGGACGCGGCTATTCGAATAGATCATGATAACCCTGCAGCGGTGTACTTCTTCATACATGTTTCCACCACTTAGCGTCTGCACACGACATGTGCTCGGCAGACTTCAAGCGAAAGCCGACGTGGGAGTAGACCACGACCTACCTAAACACTTAAGCCTCTAGTCCAGGTTTATCGCCTATCCAGGTTCCATCCGCAGGGAGTCCGGCCGAGGTTTCCCATATGGCCCCGAACGATGTGAACAGGGTTCCCGAGATACCTAACGGGTATTCGGTACACCGTGCCACGTACCTACCGCATCACAGCCCACCCCTACGGTCAGCGCTGTCCACGGCCTCCAGTAGGCTACAAACACCAGAAACTACTTGCAACTCCTGGACAGAGAGCTAGGGTGAATAAGAAGTCGAGCGGGGTCATATTTCAGGGCCCAATGCATGGTAGTAGCTGTATCTTAAATCACACATACAGATCTCAGTGCTTAAGGTCGGCTTCAATGAAACAACCCACCATGTACTCCTACATGGCCTCTCATCGATGCCTTTACCAAATCGTGTTCACCACACCACTCTTATTACCGACATAATCATTTCACTCTAGCCCATCACCCAGATGAACCAGACCTAACACGACTCTAGGCATAGCAGGCATAGCAAGGTAGGAACAACACATACATATGGCTCAATCAACTCCTACACATGCTAGTGGGTTTCATCTAGTTACTGTGGCAATGACAGGTCATGCAGAGGAAATGGGTTCAACTACCGTAGCACACAGCAGTTTGAAACGCGTTGTCTTAATGCAGTAAAAGAGAGCAGGAGCGAGAACATGGGTTTGTATCGATATGATCAAATGGTTGGTTGCTTGCCTGATGGTTCGATGCACTGATACGGTTCTTCGTTAGGGTAATCACGGTACTCCTCGGAGGCAGAACCTGTCGCAAAGGACACCGATACACAACTATCACCAAACAATGTGCAACAATATGATGCATGCATGAAACATGGCAATATGAGTGTGTTGGGCTAATGCAACTAAGACCAGAAGGGTTTGAACCCATTTGAATCAAAGATTCAAATTTCAAACTCAAACATGGCCTCTTAAAGTGCTTTTCCTTGTTCTGCATTAAACATCAAGTTAACTTGTTTAGTCATGCATGAAAATAGTACAGATGGATAGATTGGATTTTTCTGATCATTTTTCATATATAATTTGTCTGATTTGGAGTTACAGAATAAAAGTTATGAATTTTTGAAGTTTAAATTATATTCTGGAATTTCCTGATTTAATTTAAATCCAGAAATATGTATATTGCGCCAGCATGACGTCAGCACGACGTCAGCGGTCAACTGTGGCTGGCTGGGGTCAAACCTGACGTGTGGGGTCCACACGTCAGTGACAGGGGGGTTTAACAGAGGCTAGTTTAATCCTAATTAAGAGTTAGTGGCGCTGGGGCCCACTGGTCAGTGTCAGGGGGGTTAATTAACAGTGATTAGCACTAAGCTAACCACCTGGCCGACGGGGCCCACGCGTCAGTGACTCTGGGGGGTCAAACCCCAGGTCGAACAAGTCAAACCCGCCGGCGGTTAGTCGCCGGCGAGGTCCGCGGCATACATGTGCCTCGGGTTTCCTCTGTGGTGCTCCAGACGGCGTGCGGCTAGGTTAGTTGGAAAGCTAGCTCGATGGCGCGTTGGGTGGTGGCCGTGGCTGGGCCTGGGGTGGCCGGAGGCGACGGCGGCGAGCTCGGCTGCGGCCGCCGGGGTTCGGTCGTGCACGGAAACGTGGTTGGAGCTCGAAGGCGAGCGAAGCAAGGCGCTAGGGATGCTCTACGGGGCCTTACGAACTTGTTGGACTCGCCGGGGTGACCAAATGGTCACCGGAGCTGCATCGACGGCGAGCTCGGCGACGGCGGAGGTTCGGCCGTGGTGGGAAACGGAGTTACGACGCGGGAACGAGGGGGAGAAGAGAGGGAAACGGTGGCGGAGCTCACCGCGGTTGCAGCGGGCGTCGAAGCGGGCTCGGGGATGCACTGGAGACGGCGAATCGACGGCGATGGTGGTCGGAGCCCGAGGAGGAAGACGATGGCGACGGCGGCTCCACAGGGCGTCCGGCGTCTTGTGGCTTGACGGAGAGCTTCAGGGTGAGGGGGCGGAGCTCCTGCGCGAGTCGGGAAGGCGAGGGGAGGCCGGTGGCGGCGGCTATGGCGAACGGCGGCGATGGGTGCGTTCGGACACGGGAGAGAGAGAGCGAGGGAGAGGAGAGGAAGAACCGG
>NC_041383.1:815951895-815960791 GCF_002162155.2 Triticum dicoccoides | reverse complement strand
TTCCCCGGTCTCTGACCAGTTAAGGGGTGTTCGACACCGTCGTCCATAGAGAACTTCAAAAGGGGCTTTACCCAAGCTAGATTGATAGCTGTTGTTGTAAGCGAATTCGGCAAATGGAAGGCACTTCTCCCAGTCCATTCCGAATGAGATAACAGAGGCTCGAAGCATGTCTTCTAGAATCTGGTTGACGCGTTCCACTTGACCACTCGACTGAGGGTGGAAGGCGGTGCTAAAGGAGAGACGGGTCCCCATAGCATTTTGGAAGCTTTCCCAAAATCGAGAGGTGAAAAGACTTCCTCGATCCGAGTTAATTTCCAAAGGAACACCATGGAGGGACACTATTCGGGAGATGTATAAGTCTGCCAGCTGACTAGCGGTTATACTCTCACGAACAGGTAAGAAATGGGCTACTTTGGAAAGACGATCGACAACGACGAAAATAGCATTACTCCCTCTCTTGGTCCTGGGAAAACCGGTAATGAAATCCATACCAATTTTATCCCATTTCCATTCAGGAATAGCTAAGGGTTGAAGGGTGCCAGCAGGCCGTTGGTGCTCTGCTTTTACACGACGACAGACGTCGCAATTTGCAATATACTGAGCAATCTTTCGCTTCATCCTAGTCCACCAGAACCACTGGCGTAGGTCCTGATACATCTTAGTACTACCGGGATGAATGGTGAGAGGAGATTCATGAGCCTCCTTAAGGATCAACTGCCGTAGATGCTGGTTCTTGGGAACCACTAGACGGTTCTCAAAGTACACAACACCAAGATCATTTGTGGAGAAACAACTAGCACCTCCGCTAGCAATGTTCTCTTTGAATTTAGATATTCCCTTATCTCGCTTTTGGGCAGCGATGATTTGATCCGTAAGAGTAGGTTTTGCTACCAAGGTGGAAAGAAAACCTTGAGGAACAATGTGAAGGTTAAGCTTCCGAAATTCCTCATGGAGAAGCGGTTGACTTTGTTGTAACATCAGGTTGTTACAATAAGATTTACGACTTAGCGCATCAGCCATGACGTTGGCTTTCCCTGGGGTGTAAGTTATTCCTAAGTCGAAGTCTGTGATCAACTCAACCCAACGTCTTTGCCTGAGATTCAAATCCGGTTGGGTGAAAATATACTTCAGACTTTGGTGATCAGTGAATATTTCGCAACGGTTACCGAGGAGGTAATGTCACCAGGTCTTAAGTGCATAGACTACGGCTGCAAGCCCTACATCATGAGTAGGATAATTCTCCTCATGTGGGTGCAATTGCCGTGAAGCGTAGGCAATTACGTGTCCATCTTGCATGAGAATGCAACCTAGTCCTTGTCGCGAGGCGTTGCAGTAGATAACAAAGTCCTTGGAAAAGTCTGGCGGTACCAGAACGGGAGCAGAAGTCAGTCGTCTTTTCAGTTCCTGAAAGCTGTGCTCACATTGTGGAGTCCATTCGAACTTTTTATCTTTCTTGAGGAGTTCGGTTAGAGGTTTAGCAACCTTGGAGAAGTTCTCGACAAAGCGACGACAATAGCTCGCTAAGCCCAGAAAACTCCGAACTTGCTTGACCGATTCAGGTGGAGTCCAATTAAGGACGGCTTGAACTCGCTCAGGGTTAACAACAATACCTTTACCAGATATTACATGACCCAGATAGGTCACTTCTGACAACCAGAATTCACATTTAGAAAATTTGGCATAAAGACGATGCTCTCAAAGTTTCTTCAACACTAGCCTTAGATGTTCGGCATGTTCCTCCTCGTTCTTGGAGTAGATGAGTATATCATCGAGGTAAACCACGACGAATTTATCCAAATACTCCATGAAGATTGAGTTCATTAACCGAGAAAAGGTGGCTGGAGCGTTGGTTAAACCGAAGGACATGACGGTGTACTCGTATTGGCCATAACGAGTAACAAAGGCCGTTTTAGGAATGTCCCCGTTTCTGATTTTGATTTGATGGTAGCCCAACTTCAAATCCATCTTGGAGAAGACTGAGGATCCAGCGAGCTGATCATACAGGTCGTTGATCCTGGGAAGCGGATATTTGTTCTTGATTGTGACCAAATTGACAGGTCGGTAATCTACAACCATCCGGTCCGTACCATCCTTCTTCTTGACGAATAGGACGGGGCAAGCCCACGGAGATGAACTAGGGCGGATGAAACCCTTTTTCAAGGACTCATCGAGTTGTTTCTTAAGCTCGGCTAGTTCTAGTGGTGCCATCTTATAAGGTCTTCTAGCAATCGGAACGGTTCCTGGAATGAGGTCTATTACGAACTCAACATCCCTGTCAGGTGGAACACCTGGCAATTCCTCTGGGAAGACATCCGGGAAGTCACGGACTACCGAAACGTCCTCAAGGTCTGGCAAAGGGCTGGCGTTAAGAGAATATAATTGTCGCTTGGCTAGTCGGGTTAAGACATTGACTATCTTGCCCGAAGGGTGAGTGAGTTGAACAGTCCTAGAGAAGCAATCAATTTTGGCATGATGAGCTGACATCCAGTCCATACCCAGAATGATATTAATATCTGAAGATTTAAGGGCTATCAACGATGCAAGGAAAACAAGTCTGTCGACTTGGATTTCATTTCCATGGCTTACTCTAGAAGTTTGCCATTTGGATCCCGGAGTTTGAATTACCATAGAGGTTGGCATGTCACAGAATGCGATGTTATGCAAACGAGCATAATTCTCGGATATAAATGAATGAGAGGCTCCTGTATCAAAAAGAACAGATGCCGGGTGGCAATTAACAAGAAGCGTACCAAGAACGACGTTGGGATCCTCTTGAGCTTCTTCGGCAGAGATACAGTTGACATGGCCACGTGAGGCGGTGGCCGGCTTGGCGTGGAACACTTTCCCTGTCGGCTTGCCACGGCCAACGGCTTTAGCAGATTGGTTGGGGTTGGTCTGGGGACACTCATGCATGTAGTGGCCAGATTCCCCACACTTGAAACAAGTCACGGAACTGGCACGTGGAGGAGCATTGTTGGTTGGACCCCCATAGGGCTTGGCGGGTGCAGACTGTTGAACAGGGCGAGGCGCCTGGAAAGATGGCCTCGGTGTGAACCTGGGTGGCAGGGCGGTGTTGGGCACCCACACGCGGCGCTTCTGAGGACCAGCACCGGATGAGGAACCCATGTCACGGCCATGCTTGCGTGTTGCGTCATAGTCAGTCTGACCAGTTTCAGCACTGATGGCTTTGTTGACAAGTTTCTGAAAAGATGTGCACTCATGCAGACGGAGGTCACGGCGAAGCTCAGGACTAAGTCCCTTACGGAACCTTGCTTGCTTCTTGGCATCAGTAGACACTTCCTCAGTTGCATATCGTGCGAGGTTACCAAACTCCCTGCTGTAAGCATCCACAGAGAGTCGGCCCTGAGTGAAACTGCAAAATTCCTCACGTTTACGGTCCATGAGACCCTCCGGAATGTGATGTTCACGGAAAGCCTCGCTGAATTCAGCCCAAGTAGTGACATGGCCCGCTGGGCGCATAGCTCCATAATTCTCCCACCATAAACTGGCGGGGCCTTCAAGATGATATGCAGCAAAGGTGACCTTGTCAGCCTCCGCTACCAGTGCGGAACGCAGTTTGTGAGAGATACTGCGAAGCCAGTCATCAGCGTCGAGAGGCTCGACGGAGTGGTGGAACGTGGGTGGATGTAATTTGATAAAATCACTGAGTGACACCACGTTAGTCCTCTGAGGGTGTGCCGTGTTCTGTTCAATACGCTCCAACAAACGTTTGGTCTCCCGCTTGTTTCTCTCAGCTTCCATCATAACCTCGGCTAGGGAAGGAGGATGAGGCAGATTTGCATCCCTAACTTCACTGCCTTCGGCCTGCTCTTGAGGAGCAGGGTTAGTGCGCGTGTTGACCATCCTAGGTAAACAAGACAATGATTTAGTCAGGATGATAAAATTCCGACATAGGATATAAAATGTAAGGAATAACTCGAAATGCAAGATGATCATCCGTATGACATGGTAAATACAGAAACTGCTTCTTTATTCCATCGTCATACACACCATACAGGGTTTAGTACAAGACCAAACAAAGTACTATTACGATGAAAAGAGGATTACATCTCATCGGAGGCATCCCAAGCTCCTATACATTATTTTTCTACACCTCCGGAAAGAGTACAAACTAGGTCATATCCCACGAGTCACGCGGGACGATAGACGACACAGCTAGTGCGAACTAGTGATACTACCACTAACTCAGACCGATCCGTAGTAGTCCTCGTAGAAGTCACCTCCATAGCCTGGAAGCTCAACATGATCATCCGGAAACAGACGATCTCGCGGAGCTTGTGGACCATAGGGGCTAGGATGAGGTCTTGGACCAACAGACAGTGGCCTGCGGGGACCGCGAGGTGGGGTGATGCCTCCAACATCACGCCAACCCATCACGTCTGGCAGAGCAGATCTCACAGGATAGAGATCGCGCATATCCGAATATCCAGCTTGCACCGCCGGTGCGAACCGAGTCAATGTGGCCCAGTGGTCAGCACGGGTATTGAAGAGCTCTAACCTCAAGGCCCGATTTTCACGGTCCTTATCCTCGAGCATCTCAGCAGTGGTGCGAGTCCGTGAATCCTCCTGGGTGGGGTCAGCATAGATAGCCTGGAGATACCCTTGTGCTCCCGGAAGTGATCCTGGCGTATACCGGAAATCAGAGTCCCGAAATAGACCAGACCTGACTCGCATGATGGACATCATAGAGTAGGCGGCGTCCTGCACAGCCATCTCAATAGTAACCCCGAGTCCATAGGAGCAGTGAAGGGGCTCGGTGGATCCAAGATAAGATGGAAATATCCTGACAGTGCAAAGATACTGGCTTTGATTGAAGTCCCGAAATTGCTCTTCGACCGTGTACTCAGGATACCAGCGGTATCCAGCCTCCGTCATTACCCTGACCAACATGGCAGTATGGCCGGGTACATCTAGGCATCGAGTCAGGCGAACCACTTGATTGAGGTCGCGAGTGGCCATCTGAAAGCATAATCATAATGCAAAGGCATTAGAATTTCTAGCAAAATTTCGGCAGCATAACAGCTCTAAATGCTCAAGAAGGATTTTGAGACATTTGACAAGAATTTCATACACACTCAACATCATCATATCAAGTTCTGAGTCCATCCTAGCAACATAATGTGGTAATAGGATTGAACTAGGCTTGTATCCATCAAACCTATAAGGTACTACTGATTAGTAACGCGTGATCCTGATAGAGAGAATAGATCCTAATTCCTTAACCCCCGGTGGAAGAATAGACTGACTCAGATCAGAATGTCATTAGATAAAGGAGTAAAAAGAGTCTTACGTTCCAACCCACAAACAATTCCCCTACATATAACTAAAGAACTTCTAGACTCAACATCGACCAGTTTGGCTTGGAGAACCTACAGGCAGTCCGGCTCTGATGCCAACGCTGTCAGGACCCCGACTCGATGTCACATTGATCTAGCCGGTAACACCTCATATCACTTTGCGGCCTCACGCACGGTATTCCCACGGGTGTCGCCTTACCTTTGCCCGGGACCGGTTGCGCCTTTTGGCTCACGTATATGATAGTGTCGCTAGCATCCATATGATAAGGAGCCCGGGCTGACATGACTAGTCGTAAACCCAAAGTGGCACAGACTTACAGGGACAGGCATCCATGACCCAGCTTCGAACGTGTCGGTCATCAGCAAGTGGGTCCGGGCTGTAGCACTGGGCTAGCAGGACTCCGGTAAACCGGGCTGTAGCGGGCTAACAGGACTCCGGTACTCAATGCGTGACATTTCCCCGAAGGGACAGACACAGGAACGAAGAAGGACACATGCCGGCCAGCCTAAGTGTCCCAGAGCAGTAGCAAGCTACCATGGCTCAGCGGTAACACTAGGAGACATTTCCTGATAAGAGAGGCTACTAAAGATAAACAACTAGATAGTCAGATCCCACACATACCAAGCATTTCAATCATACACACAATATGCTCGATATGTGCAAATACAACGAAGCATCACAACATGACTCTACGACACAAGTACTTTATTTAAGGCTCAGGGAGCCATACATAACATACACAAAGGAACGGGTCTCACGACCCAACATTCAAGTCATACAGTCATACAAACCAGCAGCGGAAGTAACTTGTCTGAGTACAGACAACTAGTAAAATAAAAGAGGCTTGGAAAGCCTAACTATACTACGTGGTCCTTCATAAGCTCAGGATCCCCACCTGGGCCTTTAGCCTACTCGTTGATGTCAACGTCTACGTAGAACCCATCAGAAGGGGTTGCAGCGTCTTCTGTAAAAAATGTAAATTATAGCAACATGAGTACAAAGGTACTCAGCAAGACTTACATCAGATCCTACATACATGCATATTATCAAGAAGGGTTGGTGGAGTTATTGCAGCAAGCCAGCTTTGACTCTTGGCTAGACTATCCTACGGTACTTCAACTTGAAATGGTTTTGCGCACACGAGTCCACTACTCACCACTTAAATACACTACCGAGGATCCCCTCCGTCTTCCTACGGAAGAGCCATCCTCGGCACTCACACTTATCCTGAGGCTTTTAGTAGTTTCCATTTACTTGTCTATGAACTGTATAGGCAACCAAGTAGTCCTTTACCGCGGACGCGGCTATTCGAATAGATCATGATAACCCTGCAGCGGTGTACTTCTTCATACATGTTTCCACCACTTAGCGTCTGCACACGACATGTGCTCGGCAGACTTCAAGCGAAAGCCGACGTGGGTGTAGACCACGACCTACCTAAACACTTAAGCCTCTAGTCCAGGTTTATCGCCTATCCAGGTTCCATCCGCAGGGAGTCCGGCCGAGGTTTCCCATACGGCCCCAAACGATGTGAACAGGGTTCCCGAGATACCTAACAGGTATTCGGTACACCGTGCCACGTACCTACCGCATCACAGCCCACCCCTACGGTCAGCGCTGTCCACGGCCTCCAGTAGGCTACAAACACCAGAAACTACTTGCAACTCCTGGACAGAGAGCTAGGGTGAATAAGAAGTCGAGCGGGGTCATATTTCAGGGCCCAATGCATGGTAGTAGCTGTATCTTAAATCACACATACAGATCTCAGTGCTTAAGGTCGGCTTCAATGAAACAACCCACCATGTACTCCTACATGGCCTCTCATCGATGCCTTTACCAAATCGTGTTCACCACACCACTCTTATTACCGACATAATCATTTCACTCTAGCCCATCATCCAGATGAACCAGACCTGACACGACTCTAGGCATAGCAGGCATAGCAAGGTAGGAACAACACATACATATGGCTCAATCAACTCCTACACATGCTAGTGGGTTTCATCTAGTTACTGTGGCAATGACAGGTCATGCAGAGGAAATGGGTTCAACTACCGTAGCACACAGCAGTTTGAAATGCGTTGTCTTAATGCAGTAAAAGAGAGCAGGAGCGAGAACATGGGTTTGTATCGATATGATCAAATGGTTGGTTGCTTGCCTGATGGTTCGATGCACTGATACGGTTCTTCGTTAGGGTAATCACGGTACTCCTCGGAGGCAGAACCTGTCGCAAAGGACACCGATACACAACCATCACCAAACAATGTGCAACAATATGATGCATGCATGAAACATGGCAATATGAGTGTGTTGGGCTAATGCAACTAAGACCAGAAGGGTTTGAACCAATTTGAATCAAAGATTCAAATTTCAAACTCAAACATGGCCTCTTAAAGTGCTTTTCCTTGTTCTGCATTAAACATCAAGTTAACTTGTTTAGTCATGCATGAAAATAGTACAGATGGATAGATTGGATTTTTCTGATCATTTTTCATATATAATTTGTCTGATTTGGAGTTACAGAATAAAAGTTATGAATTTTTGAAGTTTAAATTATATTCTGGAATTTCCTGATTTAATTTAAATCCAGAAATATGTATATTGCGCCAGCATGACGTCAGCACGACGTCAGCGGTCAACTGCGGCTGGCTGGGGTCAAACCTGACGTGTGGGGTCCACACGTCAGTGACAGGGGGGTTTAACAGAGGCTAGTTTAATCCTAATTAAGAGTTAGTGGCGCTGGGGCCCACTGGTCAGTGTCAGGGGGGTTAATTAACAGTGATTAGCACTAAGCTAACCACCTGGCCGACGGGGCCCACGCGTCAGTGACTCTGGGGGGTCAAACCCCAGGTCGAACAAGTCAAACCCGCCGGCGGTTAGTCGCCGGCGAGGTCCGCGGCGTACATGTGCCCCGGGTTTCCTTTGTGGTGCTCCAAACGGCGTGCGGCTAGGTGCGTTGGAAAGCTAGCTCGATGGCGCGTCGGGCGGTGGCCGTGGCTGGGCCTGGGGTGGCCGGAGTCGACGGCGGCGAGCTCGGCTGCGGCCGCCGGGGTTCGGTCGTGCACGGAAACGTGGTTGGAGCTCGAAGGCGAGCGAAGCAAGGCGCTAGGGATGCTCTACGGGGCCTTACGAACTTGTTGGACTCGCCGGGGTGACCAAATGGTCACCGGAGCTGCATCGACGGTGAGCTCGGCGGCGGCGGAGGTTCGGCCGTGGTGGGAAACGGAGTTACGGCGCGGGAACGAGGGGGAGAAGAGAGGGAAACAGTGGCGGAGCTCACCGCGGTTGCAGCGGGCGTCGAAGCGGGCTCGGGGACGCATTGGAGACGGCGAATCGACGGCGATGGTGGTCGGAGCCCGAGGAGGAGGACGATGGCGACGGCGGCTCCACAGGGCGTCCGGCGTCTTGTGGCTTGACGGAGAGCTTCAGGGCGAGGGGGCGGAGCTCCTGCGCGAGTCGGGAAGGCGAGGGGAGGCCGGTGGCGGCGGCTATGGCGAACGGCGGCGATGGGTGCGTTCGGACACGGGAGAGAGAGAGCGAGGGAGAGGAGAGGAAGAACCGGGGGAGAGTGAGAGAG
>NC_041383.1:815942999-815951650 GCF_002162155.2 Triticum dicoccoides | reverse complement strand
GGGGGCGCGTGGCGTCGTTCCAGGGCATCCAGACGAGGAGGGGAGAGGCAGGCAGGCAGGCGAGCTGGTGGCGTGGCGCGGTGGCGCGCGCGCGCGCCGGGCACGCTCCCCTCCCTCTGTCGAGGACAAAGACGACAGAGGAGGAGGCGGGCTGGGCCGCCTGCTGGCTGGGCCGGCCAGCTACTGCTGGGCTGCACAGGGAGGAGCCCCAGGTAGGCTTCTCCTTCTTTTATTTATTTTTGTTTTCTAATTTCTGTCATTTGTTTTGATTTAAATAAAATATTAAATCATTTTATTACCTTATGCCAATTTTTGCAGGAGCTAGATATATTATTCCAGAGCTCCCCAACAGGTGGCATAATTTTTGGACATATATTAATATATATAACTAATATATTTCCAATGCAAATATTTATGCATTAATTCCAAATGCCCAAAATAAATACCTATGAGCTCTTAAAAATATTGGTTTGATTTTTATCTCTGTCCAATATTTTCAGAGAGCAACATGAGCATTTTCTTGGACCCTTTTGGAGAAATTTTTATTTGGGTCATTTTCAAAAATGATTCTGAGGGTTTCACAAATCCCCATTTCAGGTTTCTGATGAAAGAGTAAACATGATGCAACACTCTAATGCATGACTAGCTAGGGTGTGACAGTACTATTAATCCAGAATTACAAAAATCCTTCTTAGAAAAAGGTGGCTTAACTAACGAAAGAAAGATGGAACCAGATGCTTCTTTAAAAGAAAGCACTTTGCCTTACCTGTGAATTAATCAAAAAGGTTGCCCCTTACTCGCAGATGTAGGAAGAAGGCTTTTCTCGCCAACTGAACCCCAATAGGCTATTTTGGACTTGTTGCACATAATTACTAAAGATAGATTTTCGTGCCATGCGTAAACCAAGCTGCTGAGAGTCTACCCCAGCCACAAGGGGGAGCTGCTCCAGTAGTTCAGGATACCCCACCCAGCCCCACAAGGGTTGACGGACCCCCTACCTATACCTATACCTGATGATTACCTATACCTGATGATTTTCAATCCACAGCTCATTTTCTTGAATATGTGAAAAGCCTTGCAAATTGTGATAATATGTATCAAATTAGTGGTCCGCATAACCCAATATTTGAAAATTATGGAGGTGCAGGCCCAAGTACTTCGAATCATCAACAAGAAATCCAAGAAAGAACAGCGCAGGAAAAACATAACAAGAAAAGTGTTTTCTCGACTCGAGATGTTAGAAGGTGCTAAATCAATAGGTGCCGGAGCTGCTACAATTGCTTTAGCCGGAGCTGCTGTCGGTATTGGAAACGTCCTCAGTTCTTTGATTCATTCCGTGGCGCGAAATCCATCATTGGCTAAACAATCATTTGGTTATGCCATTTTGGGCTTTGCTCTCACCGAAGCTATTGCATTGTTTGCCCCAATGATGGCCTTTCTTATCTCATTCGTTTTCCGATCGCATAAAAAGTCATGAGATCAAAAAAGAAATGTGAGAATGTAGTTACAGATGTAAAAAAAGTAAATATCTCGTTCTCTTGGTCCATAGATGGGGCGTCCTATCCGATGGATGAATGAGGAGCCTCTATCGAGTAGTGAAATGATAGGATTCTGCTTTTCGGTTAAACCAAAACACAAGTCGGCGATTCAAGCCAAGAGTGCGGGCACCTTAAGAGCGGTCAAAGCTAGAAGCTATATCATGACTGCTGGAACGAAAGACCTGATGAGTATTTTCGTACCACCTTCCAATCTTCTTAGTCAATTGTGTACTTTTCCACTAGGCGAGACATAAGTTATCGGAATCCGGGGCCTGTTTTTCCCTATTTCCCAAGGGGAATGTCAAATTGTGTGGTTTCACAGTCTTATGAGACAGAAAGTTTTGGAAAATGGAGCTGCCGTTTTCACTACTTTGGTCCCTAGCGATATTGTTGCTTAAACTAACATGGAAAGTGGGTTCAATCACTTTAAAGTGCCTTCTCAAGTGTCATCTCATAATGGTAATCTCCTTATGGTATAGTAATTTGGCTTAGAATAAGAAACCTATCTCTTCCCCCTAATGGCTTTTCACTACCCCTTGCGGGAATGCATATCGTTGCTGCATCGCCACCGTATTCCTGACTTGCTTTTCCGAACTACTTGTTTTCTCGGGGCTGCAGTCCAGTTGCTTAGTGGTTTGCTTCTCGGTCTACCGAATCAAGGTTAGACCTCGCTCTATCAACCATTGCTTTAAATAGTATCATGTTATTTCATCTTTCATTGATACCATCATTACAATCGAGGGCCTACAATCCATGGAAATCCCTATTCCGATCACTGGGAAAGAAGAGCAAGTAAGTAATGAATGAATGAATGAATTTAGATGGTATATAAACATATCCCC
Source organism: Triticum dicoccoides (assembly GCF_002162155.2). Classification (NCBI taxonomy): domain Eukaryota; kingdom Viridiplantae; phylum Streptophyta; class Magnoliopsida; order Poales; family Poaceae; genus Triticum; species Triticum dicoccoides. The sequence continues at coordinate 815,949,270 of NC_041383.1, read as the reverse complement.
ATGAAGGGAAGGTGCTATAGTATCTAACTAAGAAAAAAAGTAGGTTGTGAAATGATAGGAAATATGCCATGCAGAAAATCCAGGAAATATTTCCTTGATTTTCGGATGACCCGGCTTATCTTTGCAGTTATCCTTATTTAGCAGAATCTAGTGAGTGTTCCATTAAAAGGAAAGAGAGCTATTCGTTGTAGGATTGATCCAGACAACCCAACCTAAGTCACCTATTGTGCCTAACCTAAGTATAGTGCCAGTGGTCGGCGAGGAGAAGTTCATTCCTGTAGAGAAGAGAGGGGGTCCTATTTCCTTTCCCCCTTTCCCAGTATGGCAACCTTGTCTTCCAGCATGAAAGTTGGTATCAGACTGAAACAATCCAATCCAATCCATACTTGTGGAGTGCTCAGTTCAGTTCCTGATTTCTCTCAAGCCTAAACCGGAAAAGGAAACCTATTACCCGGGGTCCCCCCTTTCGGCTATCTCATCTGCTGTTCCTCGACTCTCAGGAAGGTAAGATCATCAATCAATAGTAGGCTGCTGCTCTGTGCAGTTAAAGATGGGATCCAACCTGTTATGTTTGCTTGTTTCCTATAATATGTGCTCGATTCCATATTTCTGTATCCTTCGATTCCCGGGACAGATCTGATCTCCTTTATACTGACCTCAAACAACGAGCGAAGTCGAGATGTTGATGAGAAAGGGGCTTTTCTCAAGGCCAAAGAGTGCTCTTTGAAGGCTACTATGCATCCTTATGAATACAAGAGTGGTTTTTTTGTTTTGGGTATAGCAGGACTTGAACCTGCGACCATTAGGTTAAAAGCCCAATGCTCTACCAACTGAGCTATACACCCGATTTTACAAGAAGGCTTGGTGCGGAAAAGAAAAGAGGGCGGCCTGGCCCCTTTTCTTCTTATCATATCACAAGGGCGCGGCTCTGTATAGTATAGTACTGTGGAGCAAGTCCGGGAGTCCTTTCCACTCATTGAGGATTCTATCTAAAAAAGAAGGTCAACGGGGGAGACTACAGTAGCTCGAACTCAGACTATCTACGAAAAAGGTAAAGTCGTCTTTCCTAGGGTTCGACCGAAAGGAGCTGTGTTCTATGGTTTGACGTTGTGGAGGTCCAGCACTCTTCTAAACGAAGAAACAGGGGATTCGCGCTACCTCCTACTCCTACAGAAGATCGATTGGCGCGAACTTCCGATCGATTCCTTATTCATTGTTGCCGACCCTTACATCATCATAAAGAGAATCAAGATATCCCAAGAACCCAGCTAGGGATGAATGACTAGCGCTCAAGAACAAGCAAGGGATGAGCGCACGGGAGCGGCGTTGCTTGTTGCTTTATTATCACATTAGAGAAGCGGAACCTCCAAGCTCAGACATCTCGAACTCAGAAACTACCCTTCTATCCCACCCTGCTCCTCCGGCATCGGAAGCAGAACTACGTGACCGAAGGAGATAGACAGGAAGGGAAGACGGTCATACAAAGGCCGAATAAAGCTCTCTTGAAGCTGCATCTGAATAGACCTAGAGTCACTTAGTACATACGAACCCTTGAATAAATAAGAATTGAGAAGGGCATCATAACAAAAAAAAGAAAAAGACCGAACCAGTAAGACTAATGTCTACTTATTTATACCTTTGAGAGGTCCACTTAGACTATTATAATTTTCTCTTTAGCTACGTAGGTTATATAAGATTCAATTCAATCTAACAAGCGGACTGGACTACCTTCGGCTACTACAAGATATTTAGAAACCTAAGAAGCTGAGCCTACTTTACGCACTTAAGGCAGCAACAGATGATGAAGAAATGGGCGGTAGATGATAATGAGAAAGGTCGCCCCTTGGCATTTGCTGTGGGGGAGTCTGATTGATCCAATCACGACGAATGATGTCAACCCCCTCTTTTGCGCCTAACTTGACTCTGATTCTCCCACTATGAGAGCTGATCCAGGGGCTAGTTCGGCTACAGAATGGAATTTACGAAAGCCCCCCGTCTTTCCGACTCAATGTATTGCCCTTTGGGACCAGGATCTGACGTGGAAGTGAGAGAGGGGACACCAAACATAGGTGCGTACCATTGCCCCAATCCAATGGACTATGTCATATAGGAAGGAACCCTTGGAGGTTGGGACAGAAAGAAAGCAGGTTTTGCTTCTGCTTCCTTCGAGCAACCAAACTCTTTCGTCAAGTGTGAGTCAAGTTCCCTCATTATTGCTTGACTTCCCCTTTGGGGCACGAAAAGATGGACTAGGACTTAAGTAAGGGAGATGACAACCCCTGTTTCTGGCTTACCTTCAACGAGTGAGTGCTATTCCCATTCCTTACTTTGATCCGACCCTGTTCCCCAACCAGTTTGCTTGCTCACTAGAAGAGTCAAGCGAGAGCAGCTAGTTTAGAAGGAAAAGGACACCTGGGGCTATTCGGCCTCACTTGTCGGAGACTGAACTACCGCTCGCTTACTTGCTGATCAAGGAGGTCATTTCCACTTACTCTAAGCATTGAAGGAAGAAGATTGAAAAACAAACAAACAAATTGTCTTTAGCCCTACTTACTTATAGGCTGACTTGGCCCAGGAAACAAGGTTCTATTAGGCTTGCAGGGCTTAAAAAAGAATGAGCTAGATCGCAGGTATTTGGATACGAGGTACTAGCGGGTCTAGTCGAAGCGGTGCGCAAAGTGTACAAAGGCAAGTCTCACGGGCAGCGGCACGTGAGGGGTCTCCCGAACTTCATGGAAGACGCAGTTAGGGAGTTGGAAGATGCACTTTGGACTCCTGCACCAGTAAGAATGGAACTGGAATAAAAAGTCGGGGTAGCTAGTCACTCCATTACTGAGGAAAGAGAGGATGGCATTTCCATAAGTAGACTCTCCTTCTTACTGAATCCTTATCCTGCCCTCTCTACTCGGGAACAATTCATTCTTAACTCGTACATAAGTTCCGGGCGTCGACAAGAGAGTTAGCGATCTACAGCTGGTTCGGTGGACTGGTGGTGACACGGGCGGGCCCTCTACTTTATTTGCCGAATCCAATCGATCATGGGCGGCCCTCTTCGTTCACAGTCTTTCTTTCCTTTCGAATCCAATTATTCCAATCTGACCAAATAGCAATTCATTGAAATCATTCGAGTCACCTCTTTTTTAAGCACTTGACCAAGCCTATTTCTATAGAAAAGGACAGGAATCTATTGACTTTGAGTCTGTCTCCTACTACGAAATTGGAACTGAACACAAGATGGCAATAGTGAGAAAAAAAATCCCCTCGTACTACGTCATTATTTATTCGATTTTCCCTGGTAAGTGCTCCAGATGCAGTTGCTTTAGTTGACGTAGTGAGTGGAACCTAATTATATGTTTCGTTGAATACCAGAGTTGCCTTTTGTAGATGAGAAAGCCAACAATTTTGCAAGGAGTTGATAATTGCACTTGAAGTAGTAAGTTTAAAGACAGTTGAAACTTAATGGCACCGTTTAACCAAGCACTCTTGTAGCTTCGGAAACTCCGTGTTCAGATCGGTGAGGCAAGAGACGAATTCATCGTCAGTTACCTCCACGATATCCAAAATACCCTCAAGACCATGAAGACAGATAATGAGAGTCAGGTTCAAACAATTCAAGGATTGTAAATACCATAACAGCAAAGTAGAATGCACCAAATTTTTCCTATTACCGGCTCCAGGAAGAGCACACCAAATGAAAGAAACTATTACTCAAAAGCGAATCACATCTCGATCCACAAACTGCCAAAAGCCTTTGTTATTCCATTCCCAGTGGAACGTCAACCTGTTTAACAACAATTTTCTAAGAAACTTGCTGAATTCTAAATGAAACAACCTTATTTTCAAGTGACAGGCAATATCCATTTCAACCAATTATTCAAGATCAAAGGGCTAACTGCACAACTAATTGAATTCCTTTTCGAGGTTGAGTTCATCTTGAAACCGCATTTGCTTCCTAATTAAACTGAGAAAAAATAAGAATATTAAAAGAAAGACTCCACAGAACATGAATGAATTCATGTACATCGCATCAGGCTGATATGTGCCGGTATCATACCTGTTTCGAGATTCTGGCTAAGCCCTTCTTGTTGCCACATATCCAGTTTCTTCTAAGGTTTCTGGAATTGCTCAAGTTCCTGCTCAACGCTTCTTGTCTAGCTCCAGTCTAGCACTTGTACCAGTCGCCTACCAGATCACGGCTTTGCTCCAATTCTACTCTCCAATTATGCAATCCTCTCCAAAATTGGGGCTTTTCTTCACTTCAGCACTTCCCCTCGCAGTGGATCCCACTAGGTTCTTAACCTCTTCCCAATTCTTAAACTAAAACCTGCGATGTCTAATCCAACTCGGCACCTAACCAGCTTGTCAGCATCGTAAGTTTGCCTCAACATTCCCCCTAGAAATACAAAAATAATGTAAATCTACTTTCATTTATTTATTAGGGTAGGGATGAGACTTTCTTTTTCTTTTTCTATTTTCTAGAATAAGTATGCTCTGGAGTAAAAGGATTCGAACCTTTGCATGCCGGTACCAAAAACCGATGCCTTACCACTTGGCTATACTCCAAACGGGGGGAAGGCTCGATGAAAACGAGCTGGGATATAGATTTTTCAGAAGGAAGAGTTAGTTACCCTCGGTCTTCCTTCTTTCCCGGGAATCAAGGAAGTAGTAGCGGGACAGTCCTTTATTTCCCCCTTTAGACCAACTACAACAAGCTCGCTCCTTAGGTTAGCTCTCTGCTCTACCTATTTGATTGCAATGCCTTGCTTATCAAAATAGGCCTTTCTGTAACCTGACCTTACGCTGAAAAACTGCACTTGTTGGCTCTGCGTCCACTGAAACTTATGAAAAAGAAATGTTATTCTATCGATATCTTCAAGAGTTCCCTAACCCCCTGACTGAGAGTGCTATGCTGGGCTATTGAAGTTCGTCCCTACGGCACGGTGGGGCAATGCAAATACTTTCATTAATGAAGTTCCGCCCTGACACTCCCATTATTGGCTTCCTTCCCTGAGGACCGCTCGGGCGAAGGCAGAGCATGGAATGATCGTAGGGGCATCCTTCCTAGGTGGAAAAGACGTGTGTGACTAAAACCAGGAGGAGAAATCAATTTTCAAATGGCGACAGAAAGAAAGGAATCACGAAATAGAAGAAAAAGTGCACTGTGCTGGCAAATGTGGAGAATAGCCATCCATCTTTCATCAATGAAATTGTTCCGTATGGGTAGAAAATACACATATCAGAAGAGCCAACCCAGAAGCACTTGCTTCAAAGAAGCAGCAGTTACCAAGAAATTCCTGTTTCAAGTCAGTATATCTCGATAGAACCAATTCCAATCCAGGTAGTGTGAACAGAGGATGTGGAACTTCTGTTTCCTTGCCTTGTCAAGCATTTCATCTGACACTCTATCTATACTATAGCTAGATCAATTCCTATTCTTTCTTCCAGGCGACTTTACTCCAAAGAATTTTGCCTTCTTATCTTGACTCGATCTCACGAAATTGGATTGATTGGCACACCGCGCATCTGGCATTCGCTTCTCCTATCTATCTCTTCCAACTAAGCTGATCACTGGAAAATATGAAATCCTGCAAGCAATCATTCCAGAGCCAACTACGAAGATACCTGGTCTTCCACTCTGTTACTGGAGGAAAGACAAGAAAGTAAACAATTCTTCAAAGGAATTGGCTCTACCGGAACAGAGGAATTGGCTCGCTCCTTCGCTCGCTAGGTAAGCATAGAATGCACACCAGTCTGGTATCAAAGCGTATCTACTTGAAAAGGAGACTACTTGAACAGATGAAATGGAAGGAAGAAATGAAAGTTCGATCTACCAACGTAGAGTCCGCCCCTCCCAGGAAGAAGAAATTTGCTACTTTGGCTCATCAGTTGGTAAGTCTGTCTATGAAGTTCAGTGCCCAGAAAAGAGAAAAAAAGACCAAAACAAGCTTTTTCAAGCTCTACAAGTCCTATATATATAGTGTTCCACTAGATAGCCGTGTTAAACTAGTCCAGTCTTGCCATGTGGCCTTATCTTCTGGTTACCTGGTCCGGTACTTCTACTTCGAGAGTGAGTTAGTAAACAGGATCAACTTTATGATCCATTTTGAGAAATTGCAATCACAGAATCAGAACGAGTGGGTCTAGAGTCCATCCTCACACAGTTGAAATGCTGCTTCTCCCTTCTCCTTTCCAAAAGAAAGTGGATCTCATAGCCTCTGACAATTCGAAAAGTAGGTCTCAGTCTCATTTTCAGATGCCATTTTCCACCGGA
>NC_041383.1:815885499-815935499 GCF_002162155.2 Triticum dicoccoides | reverse complement strand
GTCTCTTTGCGTTTACCCTATTTTCGTGACTCTCCTCTCTTTCTTCTCCCCGTACCATTATTTTGGTCGTTTCTGAATCTTGAGATTGCTTCAATGCATGTGATCCCTCTCCTCAGCCTTCCCCTCCTAAATCTTAGAATCCTAATGCCGCAGGTGCTATGTCGGAAATCCATTTTTTTATCCCCAAGGAAAATCAAAGAATAAGAAAGCCCTGGTATTCTCTACTTGAATTCAGGAAGATTCAGATACCGAAAGCAATAGGAATGGGAAAGCGGAGCGGGCAATAGGTTTATGACTGAGCACTAGAGCCTGGAATAGCAGGAATGAAGGTTTGGAAATATGCCATGCAGAATTCCAATAAGTTGGCACTGCTTTCCCTTTCCATATGAAAAATGGAGAGGAAAAGCATCGGTGGACCAAGCGTTTTAACCGGAATCTAGTGACGGAGAAAGAAGAAAGATTTTTAAGCGCTAGATAGGGTCACAATTCAATAAAGATACTTGGCTGGGTTGCGAAGCTGTGTTTGCTCTCCCAAATCGAGATCAAAGTCTTGCTTGACAGCGTGAGGAACTTTGAATGCTCTGTACAAAGGGTCATAGGGAGCTTTTGGAGGTCAGGGAGAAGTGTGTTTGGCCATTGTGCGCAAGCATTCTGTACAACGATCTTGCTGAGGAGGTCCCCGGTCCCACCTCCATAAAGAAGATCTGGTGACTGCCCATTGTCTTGTTTTGGCTTGGAAGTCTCCTCAAAATAAGGCAAGTGAGTCAACGATCTCTGTAAGAGGAATTGGAAGATGGGGGTTCCATGGCGCACTGAGATGAAAGGCTGTCTTGGACGTGCGGCCCCTTATCCCTATCCCTTTGTTGATGAATCCCATGCAACGCGCCCTTGCTTGGATGAAAAAATGTCATAAGGGGGACTCGTTTCACTTGATTCATTCCGTCGCACCCGCACTATTCCTAAATTTCTTTTCTGTTTCTATTTTGAAAAAAAGGTCGAACTCATTTCTTATAGAAAGAAAGATGTGTCGGGTTTGGATCGAGTGACACAGGAGGTGCTTCTACGTGGCACTCTTTTTAATGGGCTTTACCGTCTTTCTTTACCTTCAGAACACAAAGCTTTGCTTGGCGAAATAACTCCTACCTATATTTGGCATCTCATCTACTTAATTTAATGACATTCCATATCTCAGGAAGGAAAAAAAGCGAATGGAATTTCAGTCAAGTCTTTTTTCTGCTTTATCCTTCTCTCAATCAAAGAAAGGGAATGCAGATGTTCTGTCGCCCTCTCTTCGTATGCCACCAGCCTTCCTCTCAAAACCATACTGATCCGATCTTGCGCAGATAGGTAGGGACGATCCCTCCAGTAACCATGCCTAAAATCATAAGCTGACCCATTACTTCTGTAGGTGCCTCAATTCTTCCCATTTTCCTACTTATATAACTCTTTGGGGTCCATACCGCACTTGGGGACGGGATATGATTGCTTTCTTAAACAAACCTTTTAGAGTGTTGTCATCTTACCAGCAAAGGACTCAATAGTAAGGACTGTCACTGCATTGATATCGCTCATGGATCATGTTATACTTGGGAAGATCCGGCCCAAGGGGAAGTCTGTTATCCACAACCCAACCTTAGATGAGGGAGAAGTTCACGCTTGATCTTCGACCCAAGACAATGGAAGGGAGCTAAAGCCTTCTTCCTTTTTCAAATTCGTTTATATGGAGCAAAAAGAGGTCGTGTCGTACCATTTATTCCGCCAAGAAGCATTCGTCTATGGCACTTAGAATGCCTCGACACATTTGTACTCACGCCTAGGACGGTCTTTCACACGGAAGTAAGATTAGAGAGTTTGATCATAGTTTGACCGTAGTAAAAAAGAAGTCCCTTTCTCATTTGCTTCCTGGTCATCTCTATAGAGATAGAAGAAAGAAGTCCCAAGCAAGGGTCATGCTATTTCTATTCTTTTCACTATTGTTATTCCCTATTTCCTTAACTGATCTTGAGTTGTACCGAAACAACAGAAATATGGTCTCTCATAAATTGATTTCTTTCATCACTGTTCTTAAATCAATCCGTGTCAGGTACAGAGCCAACCTTCACATCCCATAGGTAAAACAAGTCGCTTTATGGGCTCCTCGTGAAACTACAACCTTTCTGAAGCCCTAGTCAAAAAGTTGTGCGAAACCTCAATTGGTAAGAGGAGTAAACACCTATTATTTGGCCATTCAAAACATCAAATTGGTTGGCTCGCTCAACCTCTCGAACCGGGACAAAACTTCCCAGCGTTGCATTCACCGCCTAGCCTCGTCCAACATGACTGTAAGGCACGTTTTGCATGCCTTTAAAGTGTACCCCCTCGGAGGTATCAAAAAGTGCGAGAAATCGCATTGATGACTAATAAAGTAGGGTTTTCACTCGTGTGGGTTCGCCCACCTTCCCTTCAGCAGCTCTCCCTGGAGACCCTATACTAAACTGAGGAATTACTTAAGCTCCTGGCTTTTTTTCCGACAACTCAAAGCCGCTGCACCGACAGATAACATGCCGTGGATCTTATGTGGCGCTAAAACTTCATGATAGATCAAATCCTGATTACGACTGGAGAGGGACGTTGATGTTCCAAACATTGGGTTCAAGAGCTCGGTTTGATAGACATAAACCTCAGTGATCGGCTTTACACCAGGAAGGAGCAATGAGATAAACTCACCCCCCCATGGCGAGACTAGACAGATTCATGGCCTCCTGCTTGAACATTGTCCCAAAAACAACGGTCACATCCTTGCCAAACACCTCCTCAGCTGACGATAATATATCGGACATTGGACTGCAGGGCCTTAGTTGGCCAAGTATGTTTTGTACATAAGGATCCATGGTCTTATCAAACTCCAATTACCAAATGGTACATACAGGAGTTGTTGCATAAAAGGAAGTACCATTGCCACCAGTGATCTTTAAAAGTGAGAAACTAAACTCATCACGTTAGGAGAATCCTCTAAACTTAATATAATAGGCTCACTTTATCACTAGAAACTTTTTAGTGATGACCAAATAACGAAAACACTTCGTTGAATGACGTGTTGTTAAAGAAAATAGCAGCGTCGCCCCCCTTCAAGATAGGAAACTATAGACAGGTACCTGAGGTGCCCTGCTGAGAGAAGAATTTGTCAACAATCAAGCACTTGAGCTTGCAAGAAAAAATATATGATGTCTATGCTATTATTGGGATAAAAGGAATCAAAAAAGCAGCAGAATACGAGAAGGATTTCTTTTCTTAAAGGGTGTATACATTAGAGTGTACCTGCTTGGTAGGCATGAAATCACTGACAAAGAGTTGCCTAGCTCCGATGAGCTTGCAAGTAGAATTTGGAATTTCATAGAAGCGGGCATAGCTAGGGGTGAACCACGAGAAGTTAGAGCAATTAATGGGTAGGTATCGTAAACATCCTGAGTGTATCACGGCATTGAAGCAGAAGAAACAGAAATGTTTTCCTTTCTTTCGCATTTGATTTGCATGCCCCCTGTAGATTTGACCCGTAGCCAATGCCAGTCTTTTTTGCGACCAAATGCACTTGAGCTAGTCACTAAGTAAGGCGACAGCACCAAAAGATGTGCATGTGTCATTAGGCCATTGGATTACTCAACAAAAAGTGAAGTGCCAAACGATGAAGAAGAACACTTGAAACCAGGCACTGAACCCTAAATGCTTCGCCTGGCTAACCAGATAGATTACTTCTATCTGCTAGCTTGCCCTAAGAAAAACAACAGTTCCACAGATATCTCCAGTGCTTTTCTATTCGAAACACAAGGGCGCTAAGCAAAGAGAATTTCAATTAACGAACAGTAGGTGCTTTTTCTTCCTTGGCCCATCTCAGTGATATGTAGGCTCTCAGCCCTTACTTGAATCACCCGTCCTCCCTATAGAAAGAAAGCGATTTTACGCCCTCCCGAAGGAAAATGTTTGGGCCGGCTGGAGCTCGACACAGAGCAAAATGTAGATGATCTCCGCAAATGGGCGAGGTAGGAGGACGTGGTTGGAAGTTTTTTGACACGAGGCCTTGCGCAAAAGACAAGTACTTCAGAGCCCACTAGGAAAAGGATATTGGTTCGCATCTCTATATTGATCCGCGGCGCTTCTATGAAGTTTTCCTTGTCTCCGATTTCAAAGCTGAATGGATGACTGAATCTGTCGAAGCATCATTCGATATTTGTAGATTGACGTAATGCTATGAGGAGTTAGAGTCTTCTGCGGGAAAGACATTTCTTGTAGAGTTTTTTAGATCTTTTTGCTCTACTTTTTCGAGTATTCCTTACATAAGATCTCGGAAGAGCCGATGTTTCCTTCCGTTCCCGGTAAATAGGAATTCTATATCCTCTAGATCTTCGTGACCTGTTGTGTCTGCCCTCGACTTAGCCGTCATAGAATAGAAAGGTTTCTAACCGTTGAAAAGGATACTTCTAAACGTTAAGGGGCGCTCAACCTTCCACTCAAATCCTTTTTACCAGAAGGGAGCTCGCCTGCCACGACATATAAGGGAAAAGGCAATGTGTGGAACTAGATCAAGTTTGATCTGCCACTTACACTAGAAGGGCAAGAACTAATGCTTATGTGTATTATTCCACGGCATATAGAAGGTTAACTACTCCAACTCGATGGCTGAGAGAAAAGTGAAATCCTAGCTTTCCCTAGAATCAGCTCTTTACTATCCTGCCCCAGGGGGTTTTTCGGAGACATTGAACCCTAGATTTAGAAGCTTTCCCAAACAAACCTTTTGACCAGGAAAAGGCATACCAAAGATTTTTGGAAAGACACATTGAAATGGAAGCTCTCGAACCTATTCCGAAGTAAGTTTAGGATGAGGTTTCTGATCCGGTTGGTGTTCCGACATCCCGAATCGAGGTGGCTCTAAACTCAGGTTTGCCTACCTCTCTAGTTACAGAGGGAGGAGAGGGGTTTGTCGTCTTTTTAGGTCTCTGAAAAGCCAGTTGACATGTGCGATCCAATCAAGGAGGCAGTACTTCTGCCTGAGTTCCTCTGGATCCTACTCATCGGGATTATCGTGCTCCCGCAGGTTGTTCACCATGCGTTCCATAGCACTTTGACTTTATATCTTTTACCATCTTGGAATCATGTAGATGTAGATTGCTTTCACCGCAGGGTCATTCCTGAAGGTGGCTTGTACCATCTCTTCGTCATCATAAATAGCAAGCCACTCCTTGTTTATTACTCCTCTTTTTCACTCTCTCATTCTTAGTTAACCATTTCATTCTATTGAATCTTTGGTACTTTGAGTTTTGAACAATAGTTAGAATTCATTATTAAGCGATCCCCCGCTTTTTGACTTCTTTCTCTCTTTCCTTGGAAAGAACAGTTGTTTATTAAGGCCGCTTTTCTAGAATCTACTTTGAAAGTGGAAAATAGGTCTCTTCTTCAATGAAGGCAGAACTATTCACTAAGCCAACAGGTTAGCGAAGGAACTTTTGCCGGTCTTGCTGCTTTAAAGCGAACGAGTCTTCCTTATTCCTATGGTCATTAGAATAACCTATTCATCCTCTTGGCCACTCTGAACTCATAGGTAGATGTGGTTCGGTATACCTTCTTTCGCTTTGCCTTGGGTTCGGTGGTAGTAATAGTCCTTCTTTAGCTCGCTCCTCCTTTCTTGGGTTCCCTAACTGTCTGCTATTGCTAAAGCACAACCTATGCCTCCGGCAAAGGCAAGACGGAAAGCAAGCATTAAGTGAAGAAGCAAGTTCAATTACTCAAACGTTGGAACTTATTGTAAAACACATTCCGTCGCCCAAGTCAGATCATTGCCTACTGGCCACGAGGCTTATGAGGCCAGTGGAGGAGGTGGAGGGAAACGTATGAGATGAGGGATTTGGACTTGCTACACTTACCAGATGTGAGGTAGTGAAATGCTTTCCTTCCATAGCGAACTTTCCCATAGCCGTAGTTCCAGACTCTCCGAAGCCTATGACCAAGAGTAAGGGCACTCAGCAGGCTGCACCGATTAGAGAGAGTACGTCGTCTATTCATTCCACTCATTCCTTAACGTCCAAAGCTAAGAATTCAAAAAGTTAATAGGTGGGTAGGTGTTCTTAGGTTCGTAACATGCCTTTCTTGGAAGCCTTGTTGAATTAATGGCAAGGGAGATATTAGCTTAATGGCTTGGCTATGCTTGAGTCAGCAGAAATCATTTATGACGAATAAAATCAATCAGAGGTAGTTACATCTCCTGTAGCCGGGTATGAGAGGTCTAGTTTGGTGAGAATAGATAGGGATAGAAAGACCATCCTGGTGCACATGCTATGGGTCTTATTGTTTGTTGGGAAAGCAAGGAAAACTAGCTTTGGCGTGGGAAGCTTACCAATTTATGCGGTGGCTACTCGATCGAGAAGAAAGAGCAGTTGTTACCCGCCTCGACTATTAAGCAGCATGAGCCACTAGACTGACTCGATATCCATGTGTGGATCCGCCCGAAGGCAATCGATTGGAAAAGATGAAGACAAGGAAGAGCCATTCTTCATACATAGGAGCGAGTGGTCGAAATGGAAAGCGGACAAACGGAATTCTGTACAACTATAGGGTTTGGTTCTTTCTTCTGTCCCAGGTCCTTTCTTCTCTTGCGGATCTTTCTTACTTTTATTCCTCAGCTCGCTTACAAAAACTACATATTTTTTTTAGATATGGACCCGGGGTTCTCGCTTCTGCGCAAGCTATTTCCGAACCTGCCTGCCTTCGGGGAGATGAGTTGGGTCATACGCGGGACCTACCCCGAGGAAGGAGGCTTGAGGCGCGCTAAATAAAATTGTTTTATCAACACAGGGTGGAGAAGGCATTGCAATTTCCTTCTTTTATGATTGCTTCGATTCCTCTGATTCTTCTTCTGACAGGAATTACCAATCCTTTATTGGCTATGTCATCCTCTGTTTAGTAGATGTATGGTATGGTATGGTTACTAGGTAGTGTTGCTCGATACCCGAGCTTGCACCAGTATTAGCTGGCTATTCCACTATTGCCAAAAGAATTCTGGCTATTGGCTTTCCAGCTTTCACCTCTCTTCAGCTTCTAGAGTTGCTTAAGCGCTTAACTTCTACCAAAGTGTGGTATACATTGGATGGAATTAGAGTAGGCGTGGCTACCTACATCGGGCAAGAATAGGAGTCGTATTTCGTTTTGTACCACCGAATAAGATAGCGAGAAATCAGATCAAGAATGGAACCTGTGGACCCTCCGACAGTACGAGCCCTTGTTCGCTTGGTTGCTCAACCCCTATCTCCCAGGCTACGACCTATCGCATTGCCTTCGATGAGTCTATATCGGATGGGTGTTCAAGTCTTTTGAAAAACCAGCCCATTCTAGTCTATCTGTCCCACTCTAAAGAAGATAGTGAACCTGAGGTTGTGCTGTCTCCAATCCCACGAGTCCAATAGGAAGAGCTAGTCCTCTAAAGTAAAGTAGGCGAATTATGGCTAAATAAAAGAATTCTTACTTTCACGGCCATCAAACATTCCAAGACATCTCTTCAAGACTATCTGACTCAGCTCTGCGTAGGCAGAGCCAGGAACTAGATCTGTATCCCATGATCAGTGATCTTACAATTACACAACCACCAGATCCTTTAGGTTTGTTCGATCTATTGATAACTGATAGACAGACGCCTTTGACACTTCCTCCAGGTGGAGTTGATTAACACTCTCATGGTTGTTCGATGGAAATAGCAAGACGAGACAGACATGATAATCTGAGAAATATATGTGGTGATCCCTTAAGCAATATCTAAGAATTAAATGTGTCCAAGATTCAATTGATTGGTTGAAGCCAAGGTCTCGAGCTAGTCCATCTTCCTATATGATATTCTTAATAATGCGCAGCACCAAGCCTGAAATTGGGGAATGAATTGAATCGATTGCCTTCCTTTCCTGGACTGGACTGAAACTAATAGGCTGCTTCCTCGTCTGTACTTCAACTAGGAGGTTGTTGATATCACTCTAGATTCTCGAAAGGATATTGGATTGATTTCAAATCAAGAAAACTATTGAAATCGGGTAGCGAACCTATTGTTCCTTATTCTTTTGTCCTCCTCGGCTCGATAAGCTAGCAAAGTCAGTTCGTTGGATTGGTCTGTCCGGTCTGTCAGTCAGGAAAGCACGTCAAGTCGGCTAATAGCTCTGGTCCGGTTTCTAACTCGGTGAATTGGTATGGTCTAGAGGCCCGGCAATAAAAATAGCAGACAGGTCAGTTGTTCAAGTCCGTCTGGTTGATAGGTCAGCTCGGTATAGAATCTTGTCTGGTTTCTGAAGTCGGTAAAGTCCAATCAGTAGAGTGCCAGTTAAGTTCCTCAAGTAAGGATCTTTGATTCCTCCAATTCGGTAGGTAATCATAATAGTCTCGGCTCGGAATGCGAAGATGCTGCTAATCTGTTAAAGGGATCTAGATCGCATTTATTTGATATGCGTCCCTTCTTCAACCCCGGATGTGTACCTGACGCCAGGGAATAACGTAGTTCTAAAGTAGTGACTCGTGTCTTGGAGGTCGTCCATCCGAATGTTCCTCTTTGCCATTGCCCGCGTCTACTCCTATAACCGAATCGATGGCCTATAGCGCCATGCCATAATGAAATTCTTGATCATTTCTTTGTTCGTAACATGGCGTAGTGTATCACTGGGTGCCATAATCCCATTCAATTCTTGTCCATTCAATACCATGGATATATCGATTTCTATTTTCAGAAAGCTCCTATTTATTTCGATTGATATCTCTAGCAAATATATGCGTAGCGTATGTCAAGATAAAGTAAATCAATCCGTATGACGGCAGGGAGCGGAGGCAGCTTCAACTCAAGTGAGGAGCAAGCTTACCTCGGGCGGGTAGATTGATCGGCTCCTTCATATCTCGGGATTTCGCTTAGGCCACCCAGGCCATACCATAGAAAAAAGATCTGGTTTCCTTTCCCTCATCAACCTGTCGTTCTTTTATTTCACGAAAGAATCTTTCCGTCCGTATTGAGCAACTCAAATTCCTAGAAAGCCGTTGGTGCACCCACCCAGTGAGTAACTACTAATGCAGTGAGTAACTAATAATGTTACGAACAAAGAAACTTTCAAAAAGTGGACCCAACAAGCAAAGCAACGGATTGGGCTGCACTGCCTTTCGGCGTTTTAGTTAGGCGCATCCTCTTGCGGGATGAAAATCTGCCATAGCACGCTCCGCGCCTTTGAAGGAACATTTGCTCGATGATGGTCCTACCCTACGCGGGCTTACTAACGATGGCCAAGCACGCAGTCATTCCTGTTCTATTTGATAGGGGAAGCAAGCTAGTCAAAGAAGAAGGAAGCATGGGTATAGGTAAGTCTAGACATATTAACACGGGCGTATACTGAAATAGGCATAAGGCCGCTAACACTAAGGAGACAGCACCGCTTCTTTGTTCGTAACTAGGACATGTATTGATTCTAGAGGCAGACTCCTGGCACTTATCACTCCTTAGATGAAGCAAGACAAGAGTGAGTCCGCTAAGGGACAAGTATGACTAAAAAAATGATGGCAGATTTTTATGGAAACGATTCTATTTGAGTATATTGTCTCATTGGGTTTGTCATTGTCGATAGCTATTCTTGTCGCCGTTAGGGCTGGCCGGATGATCCATCACATAAATGCTATTAATGTTGAAACACAAGTAACTGATATTGTCAAAGATGTTCTTAAAGAACAAATCATTTATCAATTGGAAATACTCTATAAAGTCTATAGAGATACTACTGAGGGTGTGCACTTACCGGCAGGAGTCAATCTCCAAGAAGTAAGCACACATCTCTTTTTTGTAGACGAGAGAGTGAGCCTTCTAAACAGTATCTACTGTGATCTTATTGCAAAGGGAACTGGAAGTGAATACTTTGGCCAAGTTATACAATTTCTTCTGGGATAGCTTGTTGTGGGGCTTTCCGAAGGGTCGTTCTGAGAGTGGTCTCTTTTCTTTAAGGTTGCATATATTGTCGGAGAAGGGAGGGCCAGGTCTAAAAGTGTCGAGTTGGGTTTGGGACAAGATCAGGAAATAGTGCATCTTATATAGTGGGTGCCAACTTGATTGCTGCTGGGATTGCTTGATAGGAAACTTTGATTGATACGAGCAGATGTGAATGAATTGAAATAGTCAATAGTGGTGATATGATCCCGGTATCTACACTCGGATCTACTTCTGCTATCGAGACTGCTGCTACTGTAAAAGCATCAGGAACGTGTCAATTCACTGAATAAAGTGCTCTTTCCATTGATTTATGGATGAAATCACGAAAAAGAGAAGGAACCACCGATTCTGCATAAAAAACAGGGGTTCTGGAGACAGTTTCTCAAATCGTAAGTAGATCCAATCCAGGGCAGTTGATAAGTGAGGTTCTCCGGTCGAATGCAAATAAGCCAGAGCGTATCTCTTGTTTCGAGGAAGAAACAAACATCCTGGTCTCAATAGATCTTGATTCTATGCATGCGTTAGACACATCACGAGCCGGAACAAACGAGTGCTTTCAACTCACGAGCCGGAACAAACGAGTGCTTTCAACAATAAGCAATACCCGAGCTTCCTTCTACCAACCAGGATTCCGATACCAATTCCAATCTGGCACAGCACAAGGAAGTAGCGCACCAGAAGAACCAATACGAGAACCCTTCCTTCCAGCCAGAATCCGTCTTTCTTGTCCTTTGCATTCGAGGAATGGGATCTGCCTTGTGGAAACAAAAGCTATTTGTTCAAGTCAAGCAAGCGGACAGTTAGCTAAGAATATTGGAAGAGAACTCTCTAGCCCTGCACTTAAACTAGACTAGAAATCCGAAAAAACACTAGTTTGGGCCCATAGCGAAATAGAGTTTTTCTTCTCCGCGGACTCCCCATGCTTGGCGCCATATTAGGACTTTTGGCACTAGGGAATCATACTTTGATCAGATCCGTGGACAGGCTCCCGAGGTCAAATCGGATTATGGACTTTTCCAGCTAAGTGAAAACGCACTTCACTACTAGCAAAGAAGTCAGCTCAGGGCAGGGCCGGTGGTAATCTCAGATAGGAACTTGCCGGGATCCTCCCATACCTGCCATCCACCACTACTACTGATCGTTTCCCAGAACGAGCCATACCTTTTCCCAGAATGAGAATACGGCTGAGGACGAATAGCGGCGCCTAGCTTTAGTTTCCACACGACACGATGGATCTATCACTCTCTTTAGCCAGGCCATTCTCTAGAGGAGAGTTCCGAGAATGAATTCCAATCTGGTACCAATCATAGAAATCGTATTGTAGAGTTCTTCTGACGCCTAGCACAGCTACAAGCATTCCTCGAATGCAGAGACAAGACGGAGGATATCTGATCCCGCGGAACATCTGCTACCAACTACGGATTACCTTGTTTCCATGAAATCCATGTTTCTGGCACCTTGGCCCCCTCTACCTACGAAATTCTGATTCCTATGGTTGAAGAAAGTACAGCGTTGTCAATTCAACCTGAAAAAAGGGGAATAAGTTGACAAAGTCAGCTTGAATATTACGGTATGGATCAAAGGAAGCTATACCCGCCTTGATTTCTATCAAACTTATTAGATAGTAGAGCAGACAAGTCTGAAATTGAATGTTTGATCGGTATATGTAGGGCTCTCAAAAGAGAATCTATTTCAGCATAGTTGATTTTCAGAAGCCAACTAGAACTTCGCAGCTGCCGTATAGTTGATTGTTCCCACCAGTTTCG
This sequence comes from Triticum dicoccoides, assembly GCF_002162155.2. Classification (NCBI taxonomy): domain Eukaryota; kingdom Viridiplantae; phylum Streptophyta; class Magnoliopsida; order Poales; family Poaceae; genus Triticum; species Triticum dicoccoides. The sequence goes on along the minus strand of NC_041383.1, from coordinate 815,923,769 downwards.
TTCTCATCTGGTCAGTTTCACGAATGCAAGGATTTACTACGACTCTCAGGTGTAAACCTTGGTCGTATACAGCGGTGAACTAGCTAAATATAGCTAGAGGAGTAATATAGCTAAATATAGCTATAGGGCATTCCACAGAGGTGAAATTCTCTCGGCAAAGCAGAACAAGAAGCAGCAGAAAGCAAAATAGTATAAGGGTCGTTCGGAGTTCCAGGCACAAAACAATTCTACAGAACTGGGTATACCAAACAGTTGATCAACAAGGCAAATGTCCACTAAACCAGCTAAACGGCTCACGAATTGTTTGGAATGCGACGGCAAATGTGATCTCCCAGCAATATCTCGAGTCCAAAACCTCACCCATCTACATATATCATCATCTGCGGCAAGAACATAGCAACACCAAAATCCTACCAACAACTGCTGCAATGCACCCTCCTCACGACAGCCAACCATCGACGGTGTCAGACTATGATTCAGTTGTTGTACTACTCCTCTTTGTTCTGTTTCATGTTTTTGGCGGTTTCGTTCTTGTGTCTGAGTCCGAAGAAGACGGTGGATGTTGATTCAGTAGCAAAATTGTGCTTCCTGTTGCAGGATTTATGTATCGTGCCGTGCGTAGATATGGACGACATGGAAAAATCCTGGTTTATGTACGACATGCTCTTTCCTTCCTTCATTCGGTGACGCACAGAGGTGGCAGAGTCTTGTTCCTGGAGTCGCTCACAACTTTTGGGAGCATCGAGATCCTGAATAAGATGCTGCACGAATTGGCTGAGGTGTTGGGAGCCCCCAATAGAGATGGACGATGCGGAAAGGGATGATGGGAAAATGACAAGACTAGACTTCGACTCGTTTAAAAAGAGTTGTAGCCGTACGGAATTCCAATTGGAATGGACCCATCTCATGATACAAGTTACCCTGGATTTCTTTCTATTCCTATTTCGCTGGGCAATTCTAGTTTTTGTTTTGATGATCTCATGGATAGTAGTATTGAGTTCTATAAACAGATTGATAGTAGGTTTTAAGATAGCTTAGCCCTTGCTATGATTCAATTTGTATTGGAGAAGAGGGGCGCCAAGCCTATGGGGAATGTAGCTATGCTGTACTTCTTCCTACTAGCTACGGTGCAGCACCTGTTCCTAGCTACGATGCTGCTCCTGTCCGCCCCTTGATTTATCACCGCTTTGGTCTTTTATTGGTCATTGATTTATAGACGGGAGGATAAGTACCCTGGCTCGACCCCAGATATCGATTTAGCATTCCATTATCGGATCTCCGAAACGGGAAACCAGAAAAGTAATCGAAATTGTGTGCCAGCGGGACATACGAAATTCACACTTTTTGACTCTCAATCCACAGGTGGAGATACCAGGGGTGGGTTTTCATGGCCTATAGTCTCCCCTGCCGACGAAGCACGAACTACTTGTTGAAAGCGCGGATCCAAATCTTGCATTTCTCCTTTACTCGTCAAAGGCCTCGTATTGTTATTCCCATGATTCATGTGGGCTATCTGCTCTTTATTGTAGGGTCCTACTCCCACCTATCCTTAAAAAACGATGTGAGTGGCTCATACTAATCAAATGTACAAGTAACTGACCCATATCAAGCTTTCCACACATAGTGTTTTGATCTAAGATTGCAATTCTTCCATGTTTCCGCAGTAGCATATTGTTCCATGGAGCTAGGGTCCAAAATAGGAATCAACAAGTGTTTCCACGACTCTACCGCCCGGCCAATCCTGTTCCACTGAATCCCCTCCCTTTTTCATGGCCACATATATTTATGGCTAAGAAGTGGGAAATCTTTCTCCTGTTACACAAATCAAATGTTTCATTTCATCCGGGAAAAGCCACCTCTTTCTCCACAAACAATGTCTTTGTCATTTGATCATGTTTTTATCCGTTAGATAGGAACAGCTTTACGAAATACTGAGAACTCTCGGATAGAGTATTAGAACGAAAAGACCATTAATTATATAAGGAAGAACCCAGGGTTCTAGCCCATTCCCATTCCTAAATCAATAATTCGTAGTGCTTTTGCCTTTCTTGCGTACTCCTGGTGAACCAGTTGCTAGCCATATGTTTAGGAGGCTATTTTCTCCTATTAAGTAAGATTCTTAAGCTTAATAAGCCCAAAGATCGAAAAGTACGGACCATTTTGAAATAAAACCGGACCATTTGTAAATCAAAATAGAAAAAGAAATCTAGCTACTCTCTTCTCTGTCTCCTTCAGAAAAAGAAAGCTAAGGCAATTGGTGTTGAATAAACAAAACCACACCGAACCAGTCAGGAGTTTTCAGAGATTATGCCCAGCGTCACATGACACCACTTCATTGTATGCAACACGAGGAACCGATCAAGAAAGACGAAGCAGACATGCACAAGTTCAAGAGCGAGGTCAGAGAAGCATGTATCAGAACAACAACGTGATCAAGGCTGTAGCTGCTGCTGCGAGGACTAACGTCACAAGGGAAATCCGGCAGGAACTGAAGGCCACCGATCCCGACCGATCGCGCGGCACGGACGTCGAAAGCTCCTCCATAGTCGACGGGGGCACTTCACTTGTCCTGGGGCGGCAGCAGCACGGACATGCACAACTGATTTCAATTAGTACACACGAAGTATGATCAACGATTCCGCAAAGATATTAATTCCAGTGTTCAAATGATCAAATGGATGAGATGATCAACGATTGCTCAGATTAAAAAACTAGAAGGTACAGTTACAACTTAACAGATCTGTGCACTCAGAGTTTGAGAAGACTATATATATAGCATCCGCATCACCAGGACACTCGATACTGTAATTAGTAGGCAGTTACAAGTTAATAGAACAGATGCTGCGAGTAGAAGAATTGAATCAATAATCAGTTTTATCATAAAATCAAGTTTGAATCTGTATTCCTATAGCCCTATAGCAGCATATAACAAGAAATGGAGAGAACACCGCAAGTGAAAATAAAAAAATTCCGTTTTGTTGTGGGCAGATGAGCAGGGATCATATGGTGCGAAAGCCGAAATGGCCAAGAGTCTCTGAATGGCATTAGTGGCCGCAGATTCACCGAATTACTAGACAAGCAGAAAAACGTTTACCTGGAGACATTTTAGGCGTGGGAGGTGAGTCAGGTGTGAAATGCATCTCAGGAAGCGACTTGAGCCCTGTTTCAAATGGGGGGAAACAAATAAATGAAAAAATAAAATTGGTACATTCAAAAGAACTGCTCAACTGATCAGTAATCATGACTAACCATAGCAAAAGAGCACAGTAATAATATCCCTAAGAGTAGCATCCAGAGCTCGCTGGTAATCCGCATCTACCACCAACCATCACCAATGTAGCTTCACAAGGACTCACAAGAACAAGGATAGGAGCGCATAAACTTATTTTGTAACTTGTTCGGTGATCAAGAACATGCGCATAGGGAGCACAAGAATCGATCGAAGCATATACTCGCCATCAAGAAGGGACAAGTTTCTCCCCCCGGCCCTACTCCCCAACCAACCCACCGAACTAACTCCATACGTTCATCATCATACATTGCGTACCGTGCATTTTTCCTCTTCCTTCCATACTGTGCACGAGGCCTTTGGCTACTCAATTTATTTTCTTTTGCTGCTTCTCTATTCTACATAGACCTGGCAATCTCCCTCCGACAAAAGCATACTTTTTGAGTACTCTAAAGAAATATAGCCCATTGGGCCGGCTTTAGGATTATGCTTACTCCTACTGTGGAGAAAACCAGAGGAGTCCGACAACCATTTCTTCGTATGAAGTACGTACTTGTTCTTCACCGTGCAAGCTCTACAAGTTTTGGAATCTGAGGCCTTCAAGTTCAACCGTAGACGTAGAAGCAAACCGGTACTTAAGCATCGAGCGAATGAGAGACGAGTGAGACGCCTTTAGCTCCTAGAATGCCTTCTTCAACTTTGCTATACGCAATTCGTGCGCCAAATAGAACTGCTAGACTACGTCGAGTTGTGACCACTCATGCCTCTAAAGAGCGAGGCAAAGGGTAACACTAGGGCGGAGCTCCACCTTTTGTTCTTCCAGCTCGGACTCCTAAACTAGAAACTATATAAGAGGCACGAGATGATCAGGTGTGTGCACTAAAGCTCGACATGATGAAAGCTTATGAGAACTTCACTGCTATAGCTGATACGGGATCTAATGACTTATTTCCTAAAATAGGGTTTTGTGACTACCGAAAGTGTCTCTTTTCATGACACAGGGGGGGTCTCTGTGGCCCTAGTTTCTTTGGCCCATTTTGAAATGAGCTACGAATAGGTCCTACTTCAGACAATCCTTCGTTGTCCCTTCAGAGGAGATGAGTGGGATGATGAATGAGTTCTTTAAACATCTCTATACTGCTGAAGGTACTGAAAGAATGGAGGATGTTCGTTCTGTTGACAGTTCCTCGGAAAGTATCTCAGGCAATGAATGAGCAATTGACTGCACCCTTTACTGGTTCTGAAGTGTGACCTTTTTAAGATGTACCCTGAAAGGCCCCTGGCCCGGACGGCTATCCAACCCACTTTTTTCAGCGAAGGTGGGATTTCTATGGTGATGAAGTTAGTGACTTCAGTTACCTTCTCGGTTCTTTTCAATGGGGAGCGTCTTGAGGAATTCAAACCTTCTCAGGGACTACGCCAGGGAGATCCAATCTCTCCGTACTTATTCTTGTTAGCAGTAGTTAAGGTATTCGAAATAGCGAAATACATAAATTATCTATCTCAAGTACGTCTCGTACTTATCTTGAGCCATCACTCAGATTGAATGCAGCGCCCTGCCGGCAGCTCCTGACCTTTGTTCCTATGGGGGAAAGAAGGTGTGGCTTAGGACCCCAAACTCTTCCATGACGCCCTTCTTCTTATAGCGTGAGTAAGTGATCAATACAGACAAAAATCACACCCATTGGATCCATCCTGATATGATTGGGTGATTTGCACGTTCCCTTAAGAACAAGCACACACACACTAAATCCTGAAAAGAAAGATAGATGCTCATCTTCACACTGATAGCAGCAGGCTCACTACGTACATTGTCCAACCCACCTCGTAATACATCTTTCCTCGGATAGCCAAGCGAAAGAGGAGGTCTCAAGCGTGCAAAAACACATGTATGAGCAGGAAAAGATGTGCAATCAAGCTCAGAGACTGCAGATAATGGATCTCTTAGGCACCGGTTTCCCTCAGTTCAGGAAGGGAAGCGAGCTTTCAAGGGTCCAAGATAAAAAAGGTAATTAATATGTCTCCGACCGAAGTGATAGATAAAGGCTTTACCCATTGGCAAGGAACGCTTGGAGGAGTGAAACAACGATTCCGCCTAGCGTAGGACACGTATATTTGATCCAATCTAGCAAGCGTAGCCAGCCCCACCCACGGGTGAAATTGTACAGCTCCCTATCTCGTTGAAAGTCCCTTTGCTTACGGAAGAGAAGAGTTGGATGCCGTGGTGGGAAAGCTCCCGTTTCAACTTTGCTTCTTGTAAGCTTCGGTATAAATAGCTCACTTGCGGGATCTAATCTCATTCTATGGGAACAGCTTTCATTTCTATCTTTTGGCTTAAAGTGGTGAACAAATCCTTTCTCTTCACTTTTTGTGCTCCGCATGGCTCCGGTCAAGATGTGACTCATCCTGTATATACATAATTAGGAGACCTCTCACGAACTTGTTAAAGAAAGGAGTACCATTTGTGTGGACAAGCCAAAGCAATCCTTTGATGTTCTCAAGCAAGCTTTAATTGAGGCCCCTGTGTTGGTTCTCCCTGATTTCAGTAAAAGATTTGTGCTAGAGACAGATGCCTGTGGGCATTGGAGCTGTGATAAGGGGTAGAAGTATTCGTGTGGGGTGGGTTTCGAAGGGAAGGTTGCACAATAGATCGGAGATCCTTTGAGGAAGACTGAAATGACTATACTTATAGAATGGTCCATATCGAACAGATACGATACTGGTTTACACAGAGAATATCGCCTAGCTCTAAAACGGCAGCACCTGAGTGCAACTTAGAGTAAGAAAGAACGACCTTCTGCTACCTTTTTACCGGGCATTGTTTTAACAACTTTAGCTGATTGATCTACGAATGGAGGGATTCCAGCTTATTTTTGTTAACCGAGATGCAAACGACTAACAAACTGGATTCGAAGCCACCTGTCATAATAGTACCTGCGGGTTCTTTCTGTGGAGCCTTCAAATGCAATAGCTAGCTGCCCATTGGCCAATGCCACAGGCAAATCTCCATTTTCCAACTTATACAACTCTTTGGGGTCCAAAGATACTCGCCATTGCAACTTAATAAATAGGACCGGTGGGATCGCCTTCAACAGATATATCGGTTTCACTGCTTTCGTACCCTTTGTTTTGGTCATGTGGATGACTCGCAGACCGTAGATAAGATGGATACCCACGTACTGCCTTCAATGAAGAGAGTTTTACCAAGGACCCTTAGACAGATAGGGGGGACAGACAAGAGGTATGCAACCTGCTGAATATTGTCACCGAATCACTCACTGACAAATACTTGGGGCTCCCCTCCCTGGTAGGAGTGGATAGGAGCGACTGCTTCCAACACTTAATTGAGAGAGTTTGCACTCGGATTAATGTCTGCAAAGAGGAAGGGCTAATTGGCTCCGCCATGGAGACCGAAATACGAGCTTCTTTCATCACATCATTTTGCAACGGAGAAAAAAGAAGAACATAATAAAGTTTCTGAATGACTCAAACGGCAACAGGATCGAAGGTAATGACCAGTTAGCATCTCTAATACAGGGTTACTTTGAGGGAATGTTCACCTCAGAAGTCCTAGCTCCCGACCCTGGGCTACTGGGGAAAGTAAACAGGCGAGTAACTGAAGAAATGAACGCAAGCCACCTGGCTCCGTTCACGGCAGATGAAGTAAAGGCAGCACTCTGAATTCAATCGAGAGTTAGGTACAGTAATCTTCAGATATGACAATACCTCCCCCAAAGCATTGTCAAGTGTTGGAATTAGGGCACCAACCACGAATAGGAGCTGTATAGAACTCCGGAAAGAGACCTTTGATGAAGTCGGCATCCTCCCAAGTGGCATTTGCTTGATCCAAACTAGCCCACTTCCTTGGTTGCTGAAAAACCGTGCAACGCAAGTAATTTTCCACACACTGATTCACACGTTCTGTCTGGCCATCTGATTGTGGGTGATAGGCAGAGCTAAACCTCAATTTCACTTGCAGTGCTTTGAAGAAGGCCTGCCACATGTTACTTGTGAATATCCAGTTTCTATCAGAGACTATTGACTTTGGCAATCCATTCCACTTAAAAACATTATCCATGAAAGCATGAGAGACCAATTGTACTGTATAAGGGTGAGCAAGGGGAATGAAATGAGAATATTTAGTGAACCTGTCCACCACCAACAATATGACTTCTTTGCCCAATGATTTGGGAAGACCCTCAAAGAAATCCAGGGAGATGTCAGTCCAAGCAGAAGTAGGTAATGGCAGTGGATCTAGGAGACCAGGGTAGTGGCAATGCTCTCCCTTGACTCTTTGGCAAACTGCACACTCATGTAGAAAAGTTTCAATCTCCTGGCCTGGCGCCAATCAAATAGCTTTTTTACCCTTTGATAAGTAGCCACAATGCCTGAATGGCCTCCTATGGGAGAGTTGTGAAGTGAATCAATGATTTGGTGTTTAAGAACAGCATCTGATCCCACATATATTCTTCCTTTATATCTCAAAATGCCAGAATGAAGAGTATAAGGGGGTGCTGCATTGGCTGATACAGTGAGCTTCTCAAGCAGAGATTTGCAGTGATCATCATTAGTGTAGCTGGTTTCTACAGTTGAAGCCCAAGCAGGAGTAACTGCAGTGACTGCCATCATAAGATAATCTCTTCTGCTCAAAGCATCTGCAACCTTGTTTTCGTTTTTTTGTATTCAATCTTGTAATTGAATTCAAGCAATTTTCACATAAGCTTGTGCTGGATGCCCTCAGAAACTTTTTGTTCTGTGATGTATTTAAGGCTCTGTTGATCAGTTTTGATCAATAAAAGAATTGGGAACCAAGAAAGTAGTGGCGCCATCTCTTCAAGGATTCACAAATAGCTAAAGCTTCTCCTTATCATAAGTTGACATAGCTGCATTTCCGGGTCCAAGGGTTTTACTGAAATAAGCAATTGGTCTGCCTTGTTGCATGAGGACAGAACCAATACCTTGACCTGATGCATCTGTTTAAAAAGTAAATGGTAGGGTTAAATCAGGCAAAGCCATAATAGGAGCAGTGACCAGACAATTCTTCAATGTTGTGAAGGCCTCAATTTGAGCATATGACCACTGGAATGATTCTTTTTTTAGACAGTCATGAAGTGGCCTAGAATTTATCCCATAGTTCTTGACAAATCTTCTTTTTCTGCAGCCATACCAAGAAAACTCCTCAACTGAGTGATAGTCTTAGGTGCTGGCCATTCTTTGATGGCAACTATTTTGTGGGGGTCTATAGATAGACCCTATCCTTAGATAACATGCCCTAAATACTCCACTTGAGGGACAGGAAAACTTCATTTGCTAATCTTAGCATATAGTTTTTATGACCTTAGAATGTCCAGGACTAACTTTAGATGCTTGAGATGAGCTTGTTTGGTCTTGCTATATATCAGAATATCATCAAAGAATACCAAAAGGTATTTCTGGAGCAAAAACATGATTCATTAAAGATTGGAAGGTAGCAGGTGCATTAGTGAGTCCAAATGGCATCACTAAGTATTCATAATGACAAAAATATGTCCTAAAATTTTGGAATGTCTTCTCTTCTCATTCTTATCTGATGATAACCTGATCTCAAATCAAGTTTGGAAAACAGTTGTGCACCATGTAGCTCATCTAATAGATCCTCAATGACAGGAATATTGAATTGATTTTCTGCACTTAACCCGAAAGCAAGTTTGAAAACAAGACCTGCTCTGTGAAGTGATGGAAGTAGTGAAGGTTTAGGCTTCGGATCTGTGAAGTTCAGGATTTGGAGTAGAGGTCAGAGGCTAGTGCGGGTAGCCCTGTCGGAAACTAGAAAGAAGAGGCTGATGCACCTGCCCGGCGGTGGGTGGGTTCCGCTCGATCAACTGGGATAGGAGTTTTTTCTCTATCTTGCTCCATGGTGTTCAAGCAGTGCGTCCAGAAAGCTGTGATTCATGGGAGGGAGCAGCTTCAATAGCTTTGGCTGTGAAAGCTCTTGGTCTTGGAGCATCAGTGTCATCAGTTCACCCAAGATCAGCAGGACAAATAACTACTAGGTTTGAACCAGAAGAGTGTCTTGCGTGACGGGGAAAGAGTGGAAAAAGAAAGAGATTCATCAGCTGTGGAATCTGACAAGTATCGGTATTGAACAGAGGGGGCTGTTCACAAAGCATCCCATGGATGGAAATGGTGCTTCCCCAGCTGCTGTTCCTACTCCTTTGGCTGGTGCCAAATCAGGTGACTTTGAAGTTGAAGCTTGCCCGCAGAACGATGTAACCATGCTGGTAGTACTATGATTGCCTTAGAGCGCAGATGTCTCTGTCCCTAGGAACGTGATGCTTAGGTGCGAGGTGAAACACAAGCAGGAGGTCGAGAAAAGAAATCATACGGATTGCAACCTACAGATGAAGAATCTGCTTCATTGTTCCCACCATCTATATTAGATGTTTAATAAGAATAGGAATCGAATAAGCTGCTGATTGACTGAGGAATCATTTGAAAAGAAAGGAAGGGTGATGCTTGTTAAACAAAGCTGCGTGTGGGGCCGCCACGTATAGCTGTAGTTTCTGCTGTAGCATCGGTTATTTCCGTTATTGCTGTAGTAGCATCGGTTATTGCTCAGGTTACGAATGACCCAATCTATCTATGGCAACCACCCCTACTTTTAGTAGATGGAGATGCGCACCTAGAAAAGACGGATGAAAGAGAACCTGCCCTTCTGACTTCTTCTCTTGTCTGTCCTTTACGCAAAGCGATCTATGGTCTCAACAAGCCCCGATAGCGTCGGTTTTTGAAGTTCAGCACAGTGGTTATTTATCCAGGCAGGGTTTGCTCGGAGTGATCATGATTCGGCCATGTTCGTATTAGTTTATCCTCGAGGACGTGCTATTCTATTGTTGTATGTTGATGATATCAAACTGACTGGTGATTACTCCGTTACCATATCGCAGATCAAGTGTCGCCTTCATCAATTATTTGCTATGAAGGCGCTGACGTACTCTAAGCCTTTTCTTGGCTTGGAGGTCGCACATTCTCCTCGTGGATATTTGGTATCTCAGATCAAATAACGTCATGACTTGATCACTCGAGCTCAACTCAATGATGAGAAGACTGTTGACACTCCCTTGGAGCTTTACATTAAACTCCGTCCGACTGATGGCTCACCATTATCTGATCCAACGCAGTACAGACAGTAGGTTGGCAGTTTGGTTTATCTGACGATCTCTTGCCCAGATGGCTTTTCCTAAGAAAGTCAGCCTTTCATGGCTGCCCCCCGGTCAGTTCACTTTGCAGCAGTTCATCGGATTCTTAGATATATTCGAGGTACCTTTTCTCGAGCCGTCCTTTTTTCCGTCATCGTCTTCTTTAGAGTTGCGTGCAACTACTGATGCCGATTGGGCCATCAGATAGGTGCTCAACTACAGGCTTATCTATTTTATGGGGAGATGAGACACTATCTTGGATGAGATAAAAGCAATAGACAGTTGCTCCTTCCACTGCCGAAGCGGAGTACCGTGCCATGGCACACTACTAGATAGATTGTATGGCTCCGTTGGTGACTTTCTGATCGCGGGTTTCATTTGAAAAACCCCAACGCCATTCATCTTGCGTCAAATCCGGTCTTTCATGCAAGAGTTTCATTTTTGGCCGCTACTACGTTCGTCGAAAACTTCTTGATGGCACCATCATCTCATTACCTTATTTTTTCCCTTCGACTTCGGCTATGACCAATGCCCCACCTAGCTGAATAGGCGTAACAAAGCTACCTGAAAAAGGCAAGGTGCACCTTAGATTGAAATCGACAAATTTCGTTTTGCCAGATGGATTCTTTAGAAAGATTCCCGGATAAAGTTCAGTAGAATATTTAGTTAGAATCTAAATAAAGGAACATACGTGGGCGGGCAGGGGGCCCCACTACTTCTTCATTCAGGGGGGGGGGCTAGCCTCATGACTTCCCACTGGGCGAGGGGTGCACCTAACACACCTACTCACTCATCAATTACGGTGTTCAGCTGACTTGCACAGAAAGACCCCTATTGTTTAGCAATTTGGCGCCCCATCTTTTGATTGACTGTTGTCAACTAATCTTTTCAATGTTCAATTCTACTCTATGTTAGAACATTTCTGTGAATGCTATTTCGATCTAAGTGGTCCTATTCTCTGTCCCGTGCTAGGAAGCATTACTCCTCTTTTCATTCCAAATTCTTCAATAACACCGATACGATTGATTGGCCTGTGCGTTTCTCTTATTACTTTTTTGTATCCCCCTGTTCCTCGGATAAAATTCGATCCTTCTACGGCCAAATCTCAATTTGTGGAAAGCCTTCGATGGCTTCCTTATGAAAGCATCCATTTGTATATGGGCATAGACGGTCTTTCATTATTCTTCGTGATATTGACCACATTTCTGATCCCTATTTGCATTTCAGTGGGTTGGTCTGGTATGAGAAGTTTTGGGAAAGAGTATATTACAGCATTTCTAATTCATGAATTTCTAATGATCGTCGTGTCCTGCATGCTGGATCCTCTACTATTCTATGTTCTTTCCGAAAGCGTGCCAATACCTATGTTTTGCGGAGCTGAGCATCTTCTATTCGCTGGGATCAAGCTTTTCCTCTGCAGGGGCCTTGTGCAGTAAAGCCCCTACAGGCGGTCCCCCGTTGTCGTAAAGTAGTAAAGGTCCCCGCGAAGCTTTCGGGAAGAGGGGTAGTCTTGTGCGTAAGCATAGCATTTCTGGTCGAACCACCGAACCACACATCTTTTTTTGGTGGGAGGGTACTCCGAGTAGTGGGTACCTCGTAGGACCTCGACCCGCCTACTCAGGTCTTGTATGGATATGCAGGAAGGGGTGCTCCTAGGTGTGTGTAGGGGGTGTGTTTGTTCGCGAGAATGAATTCCTCGTCAAGTCAGGGGGGTGTGGACACACTTGCGCGAATTCGGGTAACGGCTACAAGGGATAAAAATAAAGGAAACTGTACCCGACCAGGGATGGACGTAAACTCGTAAGCTACCGAGGGTAGGGCATCCAAGTCTTATTAAAAAAAGCCGCCCCGCCACTGCAGGCAGGTTAGTTCCTCTGTCGTTGCCGGAGAGTTCTTGGCGAAGAGACCTTAGGATAAGTTGCTAAAACAAACGGAGGGGAGGATCAACCCGTTCAGTAGAATTCCGAAGAAAGACTGTTGGCAGCAGGTGGAGACATTTCTTTGGCCCCCTTCCAAATAAATGCGGGCAGGGTAGAGCTCGGCAGAGGGTTCGAGAATAGGGTAGGGTTTTTTACGGCCGGGTCCCCTACCACTAGTCCGGCTAGCCTTCTTTCGGGCAGGAAGCAGGCCTAAACGACGGGCGGGCATCTCCCGCTACGCAAGCAGCATTGTTCGCCACCATCCGAGAAGCAAAAGATTCGAGAGTAAAGGCGGAAAAGACAAGCATAGTGGTCTAATGACAAGGGCCGACGACGGAAGCTCGGGACGTAGCCGTATGATGCGGAAGTCTCACGTACGGTTCCCTGAGAAGGGAGTGGCTACCCACTGGAGCTTCGACCAACTACCACCGGTCAATACCGCTTTGGGGCCACCCCTGACTCTACCATCATTATAGGGGTATGGGGTTCGAGACAAAGAAAGATCAAGGCAGCATATCAGTTTTTCCTATATACTTTACTGGGATCCATTTTTATGCTATTAGCTATTCTGTTGATTCTTCTCCAAACAGGAACCACCGATTTACAAATTTTATTAACCACTGAATTTAGTGAGCGGCGCCAAATCCTTCTATGGATTGCTTTTTCGCCTCTTTTGCCGTCAAAGTGCCTATGGTACCAGTTCATATTTGGTTACCCGAAGCCCATGTAGAGGCACCTACGGCTGGATCCGTCATCTTGGCTGGAATTCTTTTAAAATTGGGAACCTACAGGTTTTTAAGATTTTCCATACCCATGTTTCCCGAGGAGACACTTTGTTTCACTCCTTTCATTTATACTCTAAGCGCGATTGCTATAATATATACTTCCTTGACCACTTTAAGACAGATCGATCTTAAGAAGATCATTGCCTACTCCTTAGTAGTCCATATGAATTTGGTGACTATTGGTATGTTTAGTCGGGCGGCGGCCGTTAGGTCACCTATTTTGAGTTATGGACACACAAGCAAGGCCAAAACATGTGTGCCGGGCGTGCGACCCATCAAGCTACTAGCAATAGGGGAGAAAACTTAGCATGTGCAACAAAAGCGTCGATTCGAGGCGTCAGCAAAACACCGCCTTCTGTTCCTAAAACAAAACCCCTTAGCGCCCCGAGACGGGAGTGGGGGACGACCCTACGCAGACAGCAGCAGCATCGGATCTACGAAGTCCGAATCGAATCTTTCGGTTGGCTTTCCCATGAGTAAGAATTGTTGGGCGCGGCGAAGCGAGCGCTTCTAGCTGTTTCGCTTGCTTCTTTCTTATTGTGGCGGCTATTATGGCATGGCTGAAATGAACGAAAAGCGAGATGATTCAAATCGATTGATAGATGGCCTGATCTGTTCTGATAGATCGAAAGGTTTTCTATCAATAATAAGGGTTGACCTCTTTTTATCTATTGATGATACAAGATATCTATCTATTCTGGATCCATCAGAAGGAAATCGACATGTATCTTATTTTTTCTACGTCATATGTAGAGCGCCCAAGCGTTTGGCCAGCTCAGTTCTATTATCCATCGGTCCAATGCACTGGCTCATCTCATGGAGGCAAAAAGCAAATGTAGTTAGTTGTCTTGTTGTTGTTCGCCGCCTCGACACATTCCCCGGCATCGTCCCACACAGAAAGAAAGAGCGTGGAGCCCCGGCCCGACCTGTAAGTCCGCTAATGTAAAGCGAGGAGTTGAGCCTGAACTGGCGAACCGAAGTCACTTTCGTAACCATACTTCCTACAGCTAACATGTGTCCAGTCCAGCGGGAACGCGAAGCGCAAACGAACGTGAGCTGCTATACCGAATCCCCCGCTGGCCATCGGGGACCTAGTGGTAAGGCCATGATCCGCAGGGGAAGGGATCACTCATTCTTCTATTGGGGATAGGTGCACGAACGACAACTCCAAACGTCAGACATCCGCCGCCTATACCTACCGTTTAGGTGGCACCAGCGAGATCCAGCTAAGGTAAGGAACTTCGTGTCGCGGCTGCTCCACTCCGCTGCGGTCTTTTGAACTGAACTTCGTTGCCTTCCCGCGCGCGAAACGAATGGGCGCTGTGTCGTGGGTAAGTTTTGGGGCGGGGGGCAGAGAGAGACCAGAAGAATGATTCATTTGGATCGACGAGCCATTTCGCGAATCAATAGAATGTCTCTCTATCCATATCTATTCTATCTTTATATGACAGGCAATAAAAAAAGAAGTATTTTTTTATGGCATGCGGGATGATCGCGCCTAGTAGCCACATATCAGCTGCGCTCAATATGCGGGATTTCCGTTGGATCAGATCTTTTGCTTTGACGAATTTGGACCTAGCGAAAAGGACTCTAAGCCTTTGCGCAAACAAGCAAAGTAGAAGCAAGACGAGGAAGCGGAGCTGTCGTAGAAGCAGTAGCTTCCCCCGACAATATACAATACAACAGTAGCGACCATGAATAAAAAAGCCCCTTGTTTAACGAGTTCGCTGCTTTTCCCAGGCCGGAGAAGGGAAACTACTTATTGATTGATCGCCTTTGTTTGATATGTGTTCAATTTAGTACAATACAAACTACAACTAGATCAAAGCGGAAGGGCCACTCACTATAGAAGCTATAACTAGAAAGTCCCTAGCCAATAGTTTAGTAGTCGGCCAAACCCCCATGCTCATGACATGTTCTTGATATTGATTGAGTTGGAGGGAGTCAGAGACTACCACAGAATCCTTCCATAGTCACCCCGGTGACCTTCGTCACCAAAGCGTCACGACAGTTTCCAAGACCCCTCATATAATCTCCAGTGGGGATCAGTCGGAGCACATAGGAATGCCGACCACTACATAAGCCGCTGGCGGAGAAAGCTTGAAGAGCTTCCCTTCATTCGCTTCGCGGGAGTCGCACACAGCACATAGCTGGAAGTCAGAGGGCCCGTACTACCTGCCTAACCCTTCGCTCCGAGGGACCATAGAATGGAAAGCACCTTCTAAACAACTCGGCAGAAGGGAAGGGGCCTATGTATTTGCATGACCCCTACGGATTTGACCCTACCTACACCCGGAGCCAATCCCCTAGTGGTCCTGCCACTACGCCGCAGAACAGGAGCTCGTGTGGAACCTTGGATTTCTGGCGTAACAGCGGTGGAAGGTATCAAAATATTACGGCCGCATAACCATAACATAGTATATACGCTAAGGTCGGCCAAAATATGGACACCCGAAGGGCCCGACGCGCACAATCCTATCCTATCCGAGCCCGTCATTGCATGCACTTCGGACAGCCGTCCGTAGCATCATAAGGAGCACCTCCCTTTCGAGGTACCCAAATGGAATGGTCTTTATTTGTGTTGTTGGTTGGTCTTTCTCAACGTGGTCCATAGCACGAAAAACCATTCTTTACAAGATAGGGCCGTTCACATGAAAGAAAATACAAAATCCATTCTTCATGGTCGGGCGCATTTCTCCAAATCCTCCAGGATCACAAGTGGAATGCTAAGCAAGGGTGGGGACGCTGTGAGCTCTGCGTCGAACAGAAAGAGGCAAGCGGGGGGTGTTGCCGTAGCGCGCCGGAGAGCAAGCGTAGGCAACCAAACTTAATAAGGCTACAAAAGTAGCTAGCTAGCGTTTTTAAGCTGGCTGCCTTTTCTAGCGCGCGTACTCTTCTGTGGAGTCGCACGGAACGAGCCTTGTCTTCCCTCCAACGACTAGCTCCCTTTTCTTGTTCCGGTCACCCTTCTCTTGCCGTGGAAGGACTTTTGCCTGTGGTGTGGTCCAACCCGTGGGCGGAGTCGCCCTCATCCCCCCATTCCTCAGTGCTCCCTGCAGCTTCGCTGGGCTTTACCCGCGTGGGCGCGGGCTTCTATAAGAGAATGAAAAGCTCTCTTTTTACAATAAAACGCGAACTGCACTGAGCCCACCCTTTTTCGTTTTCTGCTGCCACTGGGTGGCCGCAGGGGAAACACAGCCCGGCCGCCTCTCGGGAAAGGGGGGTGGGCCTACCTATCCCGAGGGAGCAGCTGAGAGGTTCCATATGCCGAGCCGAAGGGCAGAACTTCAATGCATGATCGTAGTATGTCACCTCGTCTCGTCCTCGCAGCATCGAAGAGTACCTATGCACTATGTTCCGGTTCACTGATAAGGAAGATAGAGTTGGGGTGGGGGTCTACGATGTGATACTATAGTATGCCCCGGGGAGAAAGATGCGCAACTCAAAACGGAAGCAGGAAGCGTGTTGTCAAAATGTCGGAGGTTACCAGATCTCTGAGACTACCATCGATCCGACAGAGCGGAACGACCAGAAAAAGAAGTGGAGTTAGAAAGCCGTATCATAGGTGGTAACTATCTTGTACGGTTCGGGGGGTAAGCGGTGTACTCTGGGGGAATATTAGGCTCTATCGAACATACAGGGAATTGGAGGTAGCATTTTACTTATGTTAAGTCATGGACTGGTTTCTTCAGCCCTTTTTCTATGTGTTGGTGTTCTATATGACCGACATAAGACTCGACTTGTTAGATATTATGGAGGTTTAGTGAGCACCATGCCGAATTTCTCTACCATTTTCTTCTTTTTCACTTTAGCCAATATGAGTTTACCCGGCACTAGCAGCTTTATCGGGGAATTTCTAATCTTAGTAGGAGCTTTCCAAAGAAATAGCTTAGTAGCCACATTAGCTGCGCTTGGGATGATTTTAGGCGCGGCGTATTCCCTGTGGCTATATAATCGTGTGGTTTCTGGAAATTTAAAACCCGATTTCCTCTATAAATTCTCCGATCTAAATGGCAGAGAAGTTTCCACATTTCTACCTTTTCTTGTTGGAGGGGCGACCGTCCGTCGAACTACCAAAAAAGGGTAAACCAATGTGATCATGACATTGTAGGTGCTTGCGATGGGACGGATGCGACTTCCCTCATAAGTAATGGGTGGCATAGCCCGTAGCAGAAGTCCCCTTTTTTATCCATTTCTTTATTACCCCAGAGGGGCCCACCCTGGTGGGACCGAGAGAAAGAAAGGACGGGGGGCGACCATGCATGGCACTTCTCGACCGTGTCTCCGAAGGACAGTTGAACGAGCGACTCATGAATGATGCCGGGTCGGACAAGCCAATAACTCGAATGTGTTCGGTCAGTTTTTTGAGCAAGAATCACAGCGTTACCTTACCTTCACCATGATACGGACTCCAAGTTCTTATGGCAGAGCACGAGGAGTTTCCTTCAATATGATGATGAGAATGGAAACCAGAAGCACGACTGGGTCTTCGTAGTCCGAGATCATACTTATATATCAGTCACAGTAACGTAAGCATGAGACTTTTTGGTAGTACCGGTGAACCAGATGGCCGCGGCGAGGGAATCTGGGACGGAGGACTCGTAATATCTCTATAGATCTGGCAAAAGCGAAAGACCCCTAACGTCAGGGGCTGACCACTGAGCTCACTCAGGCCCCGCTGGGCGGGCCAGAGTGGGTGCGAGCTGGAATTGCCATAGCTTATGGTTAGAGCAATAGGAAAGGGCCCAGCAAAGAGAACAGTCAGGATAACGAGCGCGGAGCCCACTTGGCAGGCGGCAGGAGCAGCGGGCAAGTGCTTGCTTGGTAGGCCAACAGCCCTGTGAACCGGGCGGGGCACTCGACGAAAGGGGGGCACGCTGAGCAAGTACGCAAAATTGGCCCTGCGGAGCTTTCAAAAAGAAAAGCAAGGACCACTACGGGAGGTCGAACCACGGACCGGAGGTAGTAGAACGTGATCCGCACCGGTTAATATTGGATCAAACAATAGGGGACCGTAGCACTGACCTTTTTTTTCAAGACAATAGGTACTGTTCCCTACCGAGACAAGGGACACTCTCAATGGATCCTCCACGCGCTGGGCATACCATAGTTCTTCCGTGCGTATTTATCGTTGCGGAAACAGAACAAGAGGGAAAGACCCGGCCGACTTGCCCAGGGCTCGAGGGCGAGCCATACGAGAGTGAGTCGAATTCTGTTTACATTCTCGGTTTGGGTTCGGGCCCCTCTCGATCTTTTGCGTATAAGGGAAGGGGGAAGGAGTCTAAATCTATGGACATTAATGAACCAGCATTGATGGACGTTGCACATGACACGAGAAATTCGACTCGACGGTCCGGTGCTAATAGAAGTCGCTTACTCTCCGTCTAGCGAAGGTGCCAGATCCTTAAAGTAAAGTATCTATCAGCCTAGTGTACCAACCACGTGGTACGACGGGCACTCAAAGACCTGGCGAATGAGGGCCCACCCCACCCAAGAGTGCTTATGTCATATGGGAACTCTCGGCTGGAAACAATCCTTATGGTTTTTATATCCGGTTAGAATAATAAGAAAGAATCAAAGTCCAGGTTGGTTGGTGAGCCTAGTGATAGGAGACTATCTAGCTTGGTTCGGAGAGCACTTGTTGGGTTTCAGATTCGTTTTTTGCTAAATGTTACAGCCTAAATGCTGAACTATTGACCCTACTTGTTCGGATGGGTGTTCACCCCAAAGTGTTCCTGGACTGCATGCATACATCCGTAAGTAACTTAGTGCAACATGGCAAATTTCATTGAGAGGAATCAGCAAAGAAAAGAAATCTTCTCCGGGTGACAGGGCCGCCCCGGCAGCGTGGCTTCTCTGCCGAGCAGGAAGCCACAAAAAGCATTGTGCTCTTGTAACTGATCTTTTAGTAGGCTAAGTTGCCGAATTCTGAAATCACTACAGGCATGGTGCAGGAAATTGTGGTCCTCAAAACAATGTGTCCCCATGATCATTTTACATCTCGATATCTTTTTCTTCTGGTTATGCGTTTCCTCTGCACTTTTCTTTGTATTTCATTTATGGAATCGTCCGGGCAGAAACGGGCAAGAATCTCTTCTGTCGTAGAGGCCTCGTCGAGTGCTTCCGCTATGCCAGGAGATGATGATCCAAGAAAAAACAAAGTGGGACGGAGAGACGCCGATGGAAAAGAGGAGTTGAGGTCAGAGCCATCCACAAGCCACACCCCGCCGAACCCTTTTCCTGAAGCACCATCTATTGATTTCGTAAGGAAACGCATTAAAACGGTTCTTAAGTCCTGTCGAAATAGGTACCCGGCGGATCGCCTATTACGCTCTACTTACTCGGATCTTCACCTTGAAACGGCGAGCGCGGAGAAACGGATCAAAATCGCCCAGGTCCTCGAAGATATGTCCAAGCGAAGCCAAGATTTTCGGAGTAACAAAAGGGAGCAGCCCCATACCGACTTGATTATTCAAATCTGCGATTGGGAGCAGGATCACCTACGAAAAAGAATTTCACTGGTGTAGGTTTCTCTGCAGAAACCGAGGCCCTACTTTCCTTCTAAGGGTAAGTCAGGGGAAAGAAGAGCGGGAACGAGGGCTTCTTTCACTGTTTCCCTAAGTTCAAAAGTGAATGTGGAAACGTTGTCTATGGTCTGGTTATAGCATCCCCTTTCTCAATTCCTTTCTGGTCAATAAGGATGGTTATAGCCAGCTTAGAAGGGAATTCTAAATGTAAGAAGTTGCTGGATGGTTTGCTCCAATGAAGAGGTACACCTAGGTAGGAGGGAGGGAGCTTTCCCACTTTGCAGACGAGTAGTTCTGCCGCTCCGCATTGGATAGGAAAGGGGTGGAGAAGGTTCATTTATCAGGAATCTACTTGTTGCATAATGCACATGCCACAAACAATAAAGTGGAAGCACACTCAGATGAAGAGGATGGTGAATTGATCAATAATCCCATGTCTTTTTTTGCTGAGAAATCTTGGATCAAGACATACAAGGCAGCATTGGTCAAACATAGGACTACCTAGGCTAGGTCATTCATTGCTTGGTCCGCTATATTCGTTTTGTCTTCTAGTTCTCCACAGGGACTTCCTACTACTCCGACGAATCTCTCATCTGAGAAAGTAGGTCACCTGGGTCGGGTAAAGCAGCGTAGATAAGGCTGGAGTTTATGAACAAGTTGATGTCTACTAGGGCATTGACCGTACAAGCAGGTAAGTATAGGGCTCGGCTAGGAATTCGTTTATGCTTATATTTATAAGCTTTCTTCTCACTAGGTAGGGCGGGCAGTTGGTCTTATTGCCCTGCATCATATCAGAAGGAGTTCTTCCACGAAATAGAGGTCGTCTATGGTCTTTGTGGCATTGATGGATAGTACTGGTCTATTGTCAACAAATAGACTGGCTAGGTCACAGTCTGCTAAGTCTACTAGTGGGATATGAATATGCATTAGTAGTAGTTATTGCTGCCGGATTGGTATTAACAGTTGGTCAAGTCTAACGTAACGTTTTTTAAGTAGAAGGATAGGGCATTAATTACCTGGGGTCGATAGGTACACCTTTATAATAAATTATTAGCACAAAGCTCTCATCTCACTTTTCATAGGTAGGCGAAAACTCTATAGTGATAGTTTAGTGTATATTGGCTTGGATTCTTTCCATTGTTATGGGAAAGGCATATCCCCACCCAGTTCTTCTTCGTCTTAATTAATAACTCCTTCCTGAACTTCAAAGTACGATAGAAACTTACTTATATCTCATAGGAAAACTAGAGAATGAGCCATCTCCATCTCGTAGAGAAACTAGAGAGGTGCTGGGCGCAGCTGAAAGGAAATCCAAGAAGAGTCCATGAAAGGCTAGCACGATTAGGATCCTTTGTAGGGTTTATCTCGAAAGAGAAGGCTATGAAGCGAACATCTCTTCTTTGGGAGAGAGGGGAAGATCTATGCAGGACACTTAACCCGTGCCGGAGGACTGCACACAGCTGGTACAACCTCGTGTGGTACATTTTACATGTTCTTACAAGTCCGATGGTATAGTTGACCTAGTATCGAATTATTATAGATTCCGTTGGCAGCCATTGCCCCCCTGCATGTCGTCTGACACGACCAAAACGAAACTTTACACCCCCTAGCAACCCCCTGTCGACATCGAAAACGGAGGGAAGTGCGCGTGCTGATGTTTAATCATGCGATGCCAATGATGTAAGTGTGGGCCCGCAGGTGCAGACAGGTTCGTCGGGGGCAAGCATCAGAGGTGGGGGGTACGATTGTGGAAGATCGCGTGGAGGCAGGGGTTGGAGATGTGATGCAAGGGTGCGGGGAATTGGGTGGAAGGACAGTCGTTAATGTGGAGTCAGGACGGGCGTGAGGCAAGAAGTGGAGGGAAGTGGGATCTAGATTAGAAGAGATAAATACGATATTCCTGATACCCGCGGACGATCCCTAGCCTAGCTTGGCAATCCCTTGAAAATGCAATGCATTTTCCCTTTAGATGAAATTGCTTTTTCGGTGGCAACTAAAAAAAAACTCTCAAATCAACTCACGCATATTCCCTTGCTTCTGTTAACTAC
The DNA here is from genome assembly GCF_002162155.2 of Triticum dicoccoides. Lineage (NCBI taxonomy): Eukaryota > Viridiplantae > Streptophyta > Magnoliopsida > Poales > Poaceae > Triticum > Triticum dicoccoides. Next base: position 815,902,083 of record NC_041383.1, on the reverse strand, counting down.
GCATATCTCCTGTTTCTATACTTGCTAGCTAGCAACCTCTTATCACACAGAAAGCTGACATGAATGCATACCCCCGTGTATACAACTCCTTACTATCTCTAATATACCGTGGCTTGTTCGGCGCATAGACCTATTATTATTATCGGTCAGGCTTTCCTTTTGGCAGGTGATTACTATATATAATATAGCGGGCTTTCCCTTATCCGTTCGCTTAGGTATCTGACTGTGTAGCGTAGTTCGCCGATTCCCGGGGCCGGCACGGCACAACCGGATCCCCATCCTTAGCCAAAGTCCGTACTTTACCCCGTTCCTGATCCCCAATGCCAGGGTTGAATAGTAGCCAGCCATGAGATCTATAATTTATCCATTGGTCAAGTAGCATAATTGTTTACCAGGTCTTTCTTCTTGGATAGATATGGCCCTACCTTCCTCTTGAGGAATCCGTTCATGATGCCCTGGCTACACTGACTGGACTATGCTGTGCGCTTTCGAGAAGATTCACACTACCGGCGAAAGGAAGCGGATAAGCTTATCACGAACGGCGCATCCTAGGACAGATAAATATGTATCATCCCTTTTGGAGATGACTACACTACCGGGGAAAGAATCCATAAAATACTAGTGTGTTCTATTGCAAGATCATAAGTAGGACGGATAATATCCAAAGACACCAGTCCATCCAATTCCCTAAACTTCAATCAAATCAAGAAGAAACTAAAGAAACCGCGGAAGAAAAGAAATGGTTGTTCGGGGATAGGTCCCGCAATGAAAGTATTAATAAATCTAAAGTAGATTGGCAAGAAAGAGCAGTTGGTCATCTCGGAAAGATAGATAAAGCTAAATCTAGGAAAGCAAGCTAGGAAACCCTAGATAGGAGCAATCCGTTCCACCACTCCTGAGAATTTAGGGCATAATCACCCGCAGAGCAACTGGGGTACTCAACACTGTAGTAGTACAATCGGTTGTCTTTCTCTAGCCAATAACATGGCAAGAGGTGGACGGCAATGAAGTTGAGGGTAATGACAACAAACTAAATCCCAACACTTAATGCAAACGGCTCTGAATGGTCTAAAGATACGAATTATTCGACCGAGATGGGTTTACCTCACTCGTTTGTAGAAACACTTTCGAAAGAACAGACAAGATCCACCAGATAAAAAATTGGTACGCCACGCACGGCTGCTCTGGCGAGCGACGGGGGCACGGGCGCGGTGTTTCTCGCTGTTGCTCGATGGCTAGGGGAACGGATAAATCCCCTTTCGAAATGACTTGATTATCCCTCGACTAGGAAACAAGAGTACTCTTTACCATAGGAAAGAAGCTAACTCTGAAAAAGAGAAATGGAATCATCGAGATAGGAGCTAGTTCCTGGATTGAGAGAGTTCTGCCTAATGCCTAAATTGGATGGTGGATCTTCAGCTTTAGCGAGTTCACTCGTAGAAATGTCCGTTTGATTGCTCCTCGGGTGCTTCCTTCTTTCGAATCTAGATTTCCTAGAATCATACCTTCGTCCATTCTTGGCAAGCCTTCTTCTCTGATGGTATAGATGAAGACACCGGATCCCCATCCTTAGCCAAACCTTCAATTCAAGCTAGGGCAACAAAGGTTTCATCAGAAAGGGATGGATGGCCTCCACTCACAGATCCACTTTCTTTCGGGGCCATCAATACAATAGAATAGTTCAGTTCTTTAGCCGACGTTTTTCCTTGCCGTCTATATCCGAGCGGTTCCCTTTGGCATATTTCACTTGCTTTGCTACTACGGTACCCGCATTCTTGAAAGAAAAAGGGATGGATAGTTGCCCTTAGGAGACAGATGGTGCCCATTTATCCATAGAATAGGTTAAAGAAGATGAGACGCATTGATGTTAATGAACTTGAGGTTGAAGTTCTAGTAAGCTTAAGCATAGGTTTAGGTGCACAAGTGGTATACCAAAATACTCGTTTAACTACTCCGCAATGGGACACCCTTCTCAAGGTGGGTCCCCTTTCATACGACCTATTCTCTCTCTCTGAAAGTAGCAATAGAAGAAGGATAGCTTCATGAGTTTGTTCTGACTCCTAGTTCGAAAGCTTTTCCTTCTGCTTGGGAACGATCTTATCCCGAGTCCTCTGTGGAGTGAAGGAAGTGATGCCAATTCTATCGGGTCCGGTACCCACTTAACAACGGATTCCATTTCTCTTGACCGATGGCGTTCTCCCACTGACTTGCTAAGGAAGAGGCTAGTTCGCGTGGACGCTGCCCTACGTGGTGTTGCTCGTTTTTAATGACTCTTAAAAGAGTTTACTAATGAATTCAAAAGGATTTAGGTATTTGACTAGCAGTCATCTTCATTAGGTCTAGATATTGCTGTGAATAAGTGTTCTTTCGCTTGAACCTATGGATTGGCTTAAGCAAGCATGGTATCTTTGGACCAGACCTTGAACATCTGCTTCTATAGGAGTTCATGTCTGTCAACATAACTAGTTTGATCCCCCTTCCTAAAGTATACATACAGCTCTTTTCTATTCTGATAATAAGTAAAGTGTCCCTCCTCCACCAGTCGATGAGCCTGCCTGAGAATCTACGCACTAAAGCCATACTGCAGGATTGCCCCCCATCATTCCAGCTTTAACTGCCTATTCGGCTTCAGCAGTGGGTTTCCAAAGGCGCTCTTCCCAGATAAAAACGGTTTTTATTCTATCCACAGGGACTTTTGCTCTAACTAGATTGAGCACGAAATCCAAGGACCTTGAGTGACCACAAAGCCGAAGGGCGAGAGCAAACGGATCAATCACTAGAGACAACTTTGTTTCTTGATAACAAAGATAGCCTGCCTTGACTTGAATTGAGATAAAGGAAAGGTAGTACATTGATATCGCTCCACATTGAATTGAGAAAAAGCATTACCGGATTGTGGAGGATCAATAGACTCTGCCGTCGATAGACAGAAAGACGCTTCAATTGCCCATTTCTCTCTGCTATTCTTCGCTTAGAAGGGCTTGACTTACTTAACTTACCGCTTTCCCGAAACTAGCTAAAAAAGGGTCAGGTATACCTGCCTGATGAGATAGGGTTTTTTCTAAAGCGTGAGCTGCTGTCGGTATGGGCAATTTCTTAAGTTCTTTGATTGATTCCGTCCCCGAGTGCTACCAAAGTTCCTCTAATTCCTCAGCCAGATATTTCCCTTGCCAGACTTTCCCGATAGCGGAATCGATAGATGTTACCACGGAGCGGTACCTAGCAACCTTCATTCCTGCTTTTCCGTCTTGCATTTGCTACTTGAGAGAATGCCTTTGACCGAGCAGCTCTTCCACTCATTTTATTAGCAATCAAACCTCTTCCCTTCAACTCGTACCGAAGGCTATGTCCCAGTAAGCATTTCCTCTGTTTCCTTGTTTCCCACCTCTGACCTTCCGCTATGACATGACCAGTCCACTAATAAGTCAGGTATCTCTGAAAAGTAAGACCGTCCTCTTCCCTTCGTCAATAGAAGAACTCCAACCATGCTTTCTTGAAATAGCATTTATTGTCTTCCTGGTCAGCTTTCGACGAGTGACTCTTGGTTGCGGGGCCAGGGGGGACCTACTATCTACTTAATCGCTAGGCAAAGAGGGAGGAGCCAGGAAGCGGGCGTTTAGTGAGGAAGAGACAAAAAAGCATTTCGTCGATAAAGATGAGTGCTTTCGATCGGCTTGTTGCACTAAAGCTGCGAGGTTCTTTGATCGAATCAGCTCTTTGCGTTTACTTTCATCCCATCCCACTCTCTTTCTTCTTTCGTTTTCTATACAATCCCATCATGCAGCCTAGCTCTACTTTACAACGATATATCTAGCTTTTAGTTTTGTTGAACTGCGCTTATCTCAGGAAATGAGCATAACTTAACGGAGCCCAAACTCATTTGAAATAGGTTTTCTAGCCTTTGGCTTAAATAAAAGATCCAGCTAACTTGTGAGATAGAGCTGTCTTCCTGGCTGGAACAGGATGGTACCTTATGACTTCAACTGGAAATGGCTTGCATGGATCCAAAAAAAAACTCAAACCAACTATTCAATAATTAGTGGGACCTAGAATGAAACTACCATTGTCTTCCCATACTCATCTACATCAACCACCGGCTACAGAGGGAGCTAGCCTGGAAAGAAAAGGAAATGAATGGAGGGTATAAGTATTTCACTGGTAAAATCCCTTCATTAAAGACACACTCAAAAATAGTTTGTTTCAAAGAAAAGGAAATACCACTGAAGAAGATCTTACTTTTTTGGCATTAACTGAAAGCCCAGACACTCTGTTAAAATGAGTCATGATACTAGTAAGCTCTTGGATAGAATTCAGATCACCACCGCTGAAAAAAAAAGATCATCTGCAAAGCACAGATGGTTGAGTCTGAGCCTCAACCAGCCTTTGTGAAAAAACTAGATTGCAGCTGATTTTTATGCTTAAAAGCCCTATATTAGAGTTACGACCGTCCACCAATAGAATAGAGACAGCGAAAGAAAGGGACAATATATTGGAATCTAAAGCCAGGGAGCTTCTAAATAGCCGGGGAATTAGCCTGGATGATGATGAAGACATCTCCCGGGCAGCAGATCTTATTTTATATGGGAAAAGGCGCGATCAAGTCAACTATGCGATCCGGGCCTTAAACCGTGTAACCTCCAAAACCTGGAAGGACTTCCTAGATGAATTAAGAAAGTTGAGTGGGCCGTTTAGTTTATATAGATGAAATAGAATATATAAAAAGTTTGATCTATTCTGTTGAAATAGAATACCCTAAAAAAGTTTTCTAAACGTGGGCCACCATTTGTATTCCGACGAAATGCTATCACCCAGAAAACAGAGATTGAAAGGATAGTAGAGGAGCTGTTGCAAAATGCTGTAATCAGGCCCAGTACAAGCCCCAAAGCAGCTCTGGTGTTGAAGAAAGATGGAACCTGGAGAATGTGTTTCGACTATCGAAAACTAAATGCAGCAACTATGTTTTCCAAATACCCCATTCCTATCATAGAAGACCGGCACTTTTGGATGAGGTGTGAACTAAGATAGATTTGAGGGCTGGTTATCACCAAATAAGAATGAAAGGAAGAGGATATCTACAAAACAGCCTGAAGGACCGGCTTTTTGAATTCAAGGTGATGCCCCGGCAACCTTTCAACAACTCATGAATAGTGTTTTTAAAGAGATATGTTGGAAAGGGGTATTGGTCTTTTTCGATGACATTCTAGTGTACAGTTCTACCATGGTGGAGCATCTCAAGTTGCTAGAGGAAGTGTTCCGGCAGAACAAACTTTTTGTGGGTGAGCCAAATTTCATAAAGGAAATACATTATTTATGAAATTGGGGTATCTACTGATACAAACAAGGTAGAGGGCATGACAGCTTGGCCAGAACCAGCCAATGTCAGAGAACTCCGAGGGTTGCAGGGGTTATTACAGGAGGTTTGTACCGGGGTATGGAGCTATCAGCAGGCCTTTAACTGAGTTGTTAAAGAAAGGTGTGGAGAAGAAGCCAGAAAAGCATTTCTCAAGCTCAAAAGTTCTATGGTATGGTGATGCCTTTGAACGTTGACTGGGAGAGCAGCTCGAAAGAGTTGGGACAGACTAGAAGCTTTGAAGTTTATGTTCTTTAAAAAGATAATAGCAATCTTGACTTACATCCGGTCAAGATCCCCGTGAAGGAATGCTGATTGAACATCGAGCTGATAAAGAGGGAGTACCATACCCAAGATACTCCATTAAAGGAAAGGTATGCTTGTTTGGTTTCTTTGGTCCGAGAACACACACCACAAACTCTCGCAGTCGATGAGGAAACGTTAGTCAAACTACATTTCAGTAATCCGTCTGGCCTTAACCTCTACGCAAGGAGATCTTATGTATAGACCCATGATTAGGTAACTACTTCTTCTTTTATTCAGAGTATCCAATGGAAAGTGGGCCTCTATCTACAGGTCATGGATACATGGGCGCTAGAAAGGTTACCGAACCAGGGTTAAGTGAGGCTGTTCAAACTTCACGGCCTTCACTATCGGATGTATATGAGTAAAATCAGACATCAGTATCACAACCTAGCGTTATCCAGATCTTTCGTTGATCCAGGCGATTTTGGGAAGGACTCAGCATTCTCCCACAAAAGGCCAGGCCTTGAGTTTCTAGCCGACTCATATAAGTCAGGGTGTCAATTTTTTTTTGGTGACGTATCTTTCTCTCTGATGTTCTCCGTGGTCTCAAAGGATGGTCAGTCGGATAGCGACATTGATAAATAAAAAGAAGAAGTTTACACGCCGGGTGCATACTTCAGTGCCACTAATTAGCGAATTTTTTTTGCCCTTTACCTACACCATGTAGATCGGAGGATTACACAGAATCCCATTGGCGAGTTTCAGACAGCTAGGTTATTCAAGAAACTTGGAATACCAACTCCATGCTTGGCTTGCTGAATCAGCATATGGATTACTTCATTGAATTTCTCGGCCCGAGCTCTTGTGATTGGTCCACTTGGCAGGTGGAGTGGATCCTTAGCAGGTTCATGTGTTCCTTGTTTACGTAGCTCTTCTGTTGGATCACGTAGCCCCTCCATTGGATTACGTTGCTCTGCCCTTGGATTACTTGAGTCATTTCTGGGTTTACTTGGCTGCTCCGCAACATGTTCGTTACTTGATCCTTCGCTTTGTTTACTTGGGAGCCCAATACTTATTGGTTGGGAAAATTACCTTCAAAGGAAAATGCTCCTCCCACTGGACCGAAAAACCCATATATTCCCATGGGAATGGGTGGTGCCGAACAAGCAGGCAGGCCCAACGTTGTTTATCTTTACTGCAATCCTGGTTAGGTAAAAGGAATTCCGCAGCAGCGGGTACGTGATTAGTTACAACCAACGGAAAGACTTACTGAAATAATAGGGAATTTCGTCATCCAGTCTACTCCTAGGACTACATCATATGCTCCCAACTCCATGGCCAACAAATCAAACTTCAATCGATATCCTTGCATCTCCCACTGTACACCAGAACACATCCCATACAATCGGCCCGAAGAGCATCAATGAGCAGGCCTACTAAATAGGCATAGAGATACAATAGCCGAGTTTGCTTACAACAACTGCTATCACTCTAGCATCGGAATGGCACCTTTCGAAGCACTCTACGGGAACCTTTGTCGTACCCCGATTTGTTGGGGTTGGCACGTACCGACCGACGGGGCCACAGAAGATGAAGGAGAGTGCCGAGAAGATTCCACTTATTCTAGATTAAAAGCAGTTCAGGACCAGGTACGCCGACCACGATATTTGGAGTTTGCAGTAGGTGATCATGCTTGACTTCGGCTTGAACCTACAAAGGGTGTGATGCATTTTTGAGTGAAGGATTAGGCATAGCTGACCGATACATCGGACCTTTCTTGGCCCATATCCCCCTAGCCCTTACTCCCTTGTTTCGGTGGTTGGTCTCTACCTTTTTCTATATCTTGGCTAGTTTGTCTTCCTCTTCTTTTTGAGGGTAACGTAGTCAAAATCCTTTATTTCAGGGGATTTCCCTTTTCTTTCCAAATGAATTTATGCTTAGTCTAAAATTGGTAAATACCAAATAATAATATATATATTATTATTATTATTTGAAATATGTACCAGTTTCCTGAAACTAACAAATAGAGTTATAGCTTTGATTGAGTTACTAGCTTACGGGAACGCTTTGAATCTCAACTTACTTTGAACGAGTGCTTTCCACATAGATTGCTGGAAAGAGGAGTGAGCCGGGGCAGAACTTGAAGCACGGGAGAAGGAAAAAGAAGTATACAAGGGGTGCGTAGTTGGTATATGTACGGTATAGACCTTTCTTTGTGAATAGCTAGTTCAGTTACAAGGGTGTATACAAAGGTTTGCTTATAGGTTGAAAAAGCCTGTAGAGATAGCCTAGATAGCCAAGAAGATATACGTATTTCATAGAGCTAGATAATAAAGCTTTTGTTAACTTCAAATAGGCTATTGAATGCAACGGAAAATAAAGAAGAAGAAAGTGCCAGAGCTAAGAGCTAATATATTCCCAGTCTATGCATGGATAAAGGAATGATAAGAGCTATGAGCAGTTTATTAAACTACACTACGGCTAATATATATAAGGACAAATCAACTAGAAAAAACCGTTGCTAAAGAAACCATTTGTTTAAGCTTATTCGTTCGCGCTAGGCTAAAAAACTAGATAGAAGAACTAGAGGCCGCCAAGGTCTTCAACCATTAGCAGGTAGGATCCTTTGCTTACTACTTGAAGCAGAAACCTAGAAGAGGAATTCTTTCTATTCCAAAATCCATCTTCTTTCCGGTCCGCTTCATTCATTCCCTTACTAATAAATCCAATTCATCGCTAATGGCGAAACCAGCCTGTATGTACACCGCACAACTAACCATTGCTTGGTAGGTTCGATCAGCTCTTCTCACCTTTCCGTCGACATCTACTAAGGCTTCAGCTTAAGTGGGTTCAGCCGCCCCAAATCTGACTCGATCCAGGGTTATATATCATAAAGGGCTTCGACAAGGGGTTTGATTCGTTCTTTGAGCAAAAAGATAAGGTCGGAATACCGGAGTTCTTTCTTTGCTTCCAAGAACATAGATTCCTTCTTCAACCCAGGTCATGACCGAGGGCGGGTATCTCACTCGCATATCTAGAGCCCAGCATCTCTCCTGAACGACACCTTCTGCAGACTCTACTGGTGGTATTTCCCGAGGCGAGGGTCAATATGTGCATTCATATCGGTCAGGAAACGACAATGACTCTTCTTCTTTCCGGGAAGCTATGGGCACCTCACAATTCTTATACGACATTAGTGGAAGCGAACGTTCATAGCATTCATTGTCACCGATCATTGACAAAAGAAGAAAAAGAAGCCGTACGACAACTTAAGGAATCTTTAGATTTGGCGGCTATAGACTCAAAGGGCACAGACAGGCTGCTGGTACTTTTTTTTAGCTAACTAAAGTCCAACTTCCTTTGCCGAAAGAGGATGAAACGGATCAGCCGATTCAACTTAGCATTACCCGACTCGTAACTTCAAGCACAACCATCCATCTCAATCCAAAATCTCCGATCGTCTGTGATCCAAACCCAAACTCTCCTCCGGTTTTGGATATATAGACAGTGCCTGCTCTCAAACCAACCAAGACAGCAGCAAGTTCCTATCGAGAACAAGACGACAGATCAATATGACTAATTTCTATAATATCTCGGGTGAATACGTGAAAAAGTGTTGCTTAGCTCAGTGAAATGGAATAAGGAAGAGAAAGTGTAGTGTGATAAGGGAAGATGCAAGTCAATTTTGAGGTTTTCAAGCAAGGGCTGAGATAGATATACAAACCGGAAGAATTCACATCAGAACCCTTTCCTGCTTCCCCTTTTTACCCATCGGACTCGACTCACATTTTGATCTCCTACGCTTGCTTTCACAGTCCCCCTACGAGCAGCCCGGAATCAATGAAGGAGTTCATTCAGCACCGAGCCGAGCGAGCGTAGATTCAATATGTTGATTGTACCGAGCGAAGGATTTGCCTTATCACGAAAGCCACATTCGTTTCGTTTGAGGAAGTCACACGTCCTGTTCCCTATAAATAAGGAGATTCATTCTTTTTTTTCAGAAATCCCCTCTTCTTCCTCCTCAAGCCCCTATCACAAGACCAAGCGGATCTCATCCTGCAGAAGACTCAGAGCGGATCTATCTAATGGCATGGCTGGCTGGCGGATGTGATCTATTCTCGTGTCACATCGCTTTCTTTCTTCTCCCTCCATTTTCTTCACTACTACCGCTTCTACACATAAATCAAAGAAGCATTGTGGAATAGTGGCATTTCGTTAATGGCTAAAATGTTCTTAGTGAAAGGGTTGCCGCAAAACCGGCAAACTCAGAGCGGTCTCTGAAAGTGAATAGGAGCATAGCGGCATCATCCAAGCCAAACACGTCTCCTCAGTCAAGGGTCTTCTCGCGCAAATAAGATCAAAAACATAACAACTGATTTCGCTTAATGCATGTCACCCGCCCGCTCTCAATACAGCAAGTGACTCTCTCTCACAAGACAGAGAAAGATTACCGATTCATCCAATCCAATTTGATCAGAAGTGAGTTCATTGTTGTTGTATAGCGAAACCTTTCCTTGACAAAACCATTCTCAGCTAATAGAAGCCGAGCTATCTATCCACGAAAAACATGAGTCAAATGCATTGCTTAGTACGTGCATGTCCTAGCTACGTACGTCAAGAAGAAACGATCCACCTGTGCACTTGCGTATTTGTGTAGGATTCTCCGAGGGTTTCTTTTTTCCTTTTTGCGAACAACCGCGCGTCCGGCGGCGGCGGAAACAAAGAGCGGCGGCCGGTGGGTTGATCTTGTCCGAGATGGAATCCGGGAAAGATGAATCTGACGAGTTATCGACGCTGATAGAGGATATCATCTCGCTGGAGAGGGAGCGCAAAGGCTTGCTTGGGAACCTCACTCCCACGATTTCTCGCTGGGAGGATATCCTCTCTGGAACAACAACATGGAAGGGATTCATGTCCGTTCCTGTCAAGAAGAACACGGACTCGCCGCAGGTTAGAGACGACGAGAAAGAACTCGTCGATTCCATCCTCCAAGACACGGAGGACCTGGGCCACCGGCTGCTATCCATGTCACAATATCTTTGGATTTCCCATGCCCGCGTCTCCTTGTACACGGCCGATGAGCTGGTTACCACAACATCCAGATTAAAGAAAATCTCCAAGGATTTCTACAAGGCTACCGAGGAGGCGGCAGAGGAGAAGAGGAAGGAAGAGAAGGAGAGGGAGATGATGCTGACCCACGAATTCTTGCGTCTCTCCTCCAGTGTCCTGGCTAGACCCAACCTTTACAAGAATGAGTTGGCGATGATGTTTACGGTGGAGGATGAGGAGGAGTATGAGAGGGTGATGGAGGCGGAGAGGGAGATGGAGAGGCAGAGGGAGAACTGCAGGCGGCGGAGAAGAAAGAAGAGGCCCCCGAAGAAGCATCCGATTGTGGAGGTGGAGCACGCTGCTGACGAGCAGGAAACGAAATCTCAAACGGAGCAACTCAAAGAGTGGATGGATGACGAGCTGGAATTTTTCGCAGGCCACTGTAGCATCTGGGAACGCTCTAGTGGCAGCAAGGCCGGACGGTGCGGCGGCTTCGAAGATAAAAGTAAGTAAAACATGCATGCTGCAGCTTAGCTTACTCAACTTTTTTTCCTTGGTCCATTTGCTCTATTCATGTCTCAAAAAATTTCTGCATATCACTAATTTATTATCTCCTTGTTATTTTTGCATGGAATGGAAGTGAATTGATTGTCTTTGCTTAATTTATTTATCATACTAGATTTCTGACACTTCACACCTTACCTTTGGTGCTGCAGCCACATTGAGTCCTATGCAGTTTACGCACTGCATACCCGGTATCATCCCGCCCCGTGCCTCTGTCACTGGGAGCACATTGCAGATCTACTCCTTCAAAATTGTTGAACTAAGTGATGACCTCAAATGGCCACTCAGGGTGTATGGTGTGGTCGCTGCCCGAGACACCGTGGACCGCAACCGCAACCTTCTCTTCGCTCGGTCAAGGATTAGGTGCCAAGTACTCACAGAAAATGTATGCATTGTTATATATTCAGTTTTCTCTTCGTTGTGTTTTTAAGCATCATTTCTTCTTAATTTTCTTCTTCTTCTTCAGCAAAACACTCATTTAAGTATAATGTTGATCTAATGCTTTGCAGGACTCTTCTTTGTGCTTGACTGGCCCGTCTCGTGCAATTCTAGCCGTAGACCCAGTCGACTTTGAAGTCGAACTAAAAATACATGATGGAGGTGATGAGCGCAAAGATAGAGAATTGATCTGGGCTATCAACCATTACGACATAGCATACAACGGCGAGCAGCCATCTTTAACCTTCCATAGCCCATTGTGTAGAGCAGAGTTGAGGCTTGAGCGACTTCCTACAACAGTCCAAGCCACTATCTTGTCTGTTCATGTTGTTGGAGGGGGGTCTCTTTTTAAATCTGGAGGCCAAGTTTTTTGTTCATCGTCTAGTGCAGATAGTAGTGCTGCCAGACGTGAGAAGATTGTGTTGCTTGATTATGTTGAAACAAATTCAGCAGCAAAAAATGAACGACATCTAGATGGCTACCTTCCCCTGTCAAGGAATGTTGTTTCGGTAGAATTTGGAGGAGGATTGGAAGTTGTGGTAAAAGTCTATGGGGGATCTGGTTGTACATCCGGTCATGTTTACTTCCCTTTCCAGTATTGCAACATAAGCCAGGGTACATGTTCCATCTCTGGCTCTGAGGTGGAGATCGTTGTTGCTTGGTCCCGGCTTGTCGGAGACAAGATGGATATGTTGATCGAAGGGTATACTACCCAGGCATAGTGTGCTATATCTTGACCAGGAGTGCTACCCTGTTTTCCCTATTATATCGATTTTGCTTTGCTAAAACATTGCAAATATTTGTATGCTGGCCAGTAGAGGATGTCCCACTGTTTGTGTATCTAATCTATATTATGTTATATTCGACTGTATGTGTAGTGAATATAACTTGTATTGTATTATGTTTCCATTAATGAGCAGTTGTGTGTGCGCGTTTGTTTGTTTTTGTCTGCATTTTAATCCTGCAGAGGCTGGATGTCTGTTTGTTATGCTTGTATCCACCTAATGCGGCATTATGAGTCAATGAAAAGCACCTTTACTGAAAAAAAAATGATTACTCAGCTTTCGTGCATCTAGTCTCATTATCTAAGCTGAACATTGTTCTTTCATCATTAGTTGGTTCCTGCTTGTCCCAAGTAACCAAGCCAAGCCAATAATAGAGTGCAATCTTTGTCTCACTCTAATTAGTATCATGGAAAACCTTATGCACCTAGGGAAGCTTTGCTTCTCCATGTAAGCTGGAATCTGATGTTGGCATTTGCCAAAAGCTGGGACAGCACTAAACATGTTCATGTTATAGTTATTACTATGATATAGTACTATGTTGAATTGCTGATTTTTTTAGAAACATGCACAAGTAGCGCCCGGATTTAAATTACCCAAATTCTAGAATGTGCACCTATGCTCGTTGGTTGTCCTCCTGAGTGCACGCGTCGTCCACTTCTACCGACAAAACAACATACGCGTCGTCCACCTCCCACACCTTATCCACTCATCCTACCTCCTTCTCGTCGTCCCACCACCAGCCATCCTACTCCTCTTCCCTGCCACGCATCCCTCTAGCATGCTCCTCCTCCCGGTTACGTGGCTGCCACCCCTATCTTGCGCGCGCTGCGCGCTGCGCCAAGCACAACCCCTGCCGCGTCCTCCTCTTACCTACTCCCGGCAATGAGTGTAGCACCCAACACACGCCCAACCGTCCTGATCCTCCTGGTGACACACGCCACGCCCAATAGGACCTGCTCCACATATCCCCGGTGCCGCCGGTCACCAGCCCGTTATGCCCGTCTAAGGCGTCGGCTCCCCCTATGGTGGGTGGCTTTGGTTCTATGGTGGGTCATGTTTATTTTCCTTCCCAATATTGCAACATAAGTTAGGGTACATGTTCCGCCTCTGGCTCTGAGGTGGAGATCACTGTTGCTTGGTTCCGGCTTGTCAGGGACAAGATGGATACTACCTAGGTGTAGTGTGTTATATTGACAAGGAGTAGTACCGGGTTTGCCTTATTATATCTACTAGAACATATGCCCATGCGTTGCAACGGGAAAAATGGATGTGTCCAACGAACGCCCATCAGTGTGGCATGACAACATCCTCGGAGGCTTGAAGGTGCATGCTGACGTGTAGAAGAAATGTGTATCATGCTTTAATCTTCATTAATTGCGACGGATGCATGTCCTGACCACTGAATGAGTAGGAATATTACATGGTAGTTTACTTTTAATCATTGTAGAATTTAATTCATCTCATAATCTACATAGATCATTGAAAGAAATAATAGTAGAACTTACAAACAAAAATAATTATGAGATAGGCGCAACAAATCGGAATGGGGAGAGTATGTTATACTCCTTGAGAATGCATTATATCTGAATTGCTGGTGATAAGCACTTATATCCTCGACGTACAAGTTTTAGAAAATTGATGAAATGCATATACCAGGATATTCAGATTAAGTACTTTAATGTGTTTTGCGCCAGACACGAGCGGATCTGGATCAATCCTCCGCTCCCCATCGCGCCACTTATTCACCTTATCTGCAGCAATTCCAGTGTGCTACCCAACTTTTTCTTGTCATCTTTGCAATTTGAGTACAATAATTTTTTGTGATCCTCTACATGCGTTGTAACTTCAACTTCTCATTTTTATTTTCACAGTTTCTCTTTGCATCAGGAATAGCCTGACCAAGATCATCGGCGGGCTCATCTGATGCTTCTTCTTCAGCTTCTTCCCCCATAGTAGTACCATTGTATTCAAGGAACCTAGGATGGTTGTCATCATCCTCTTCTTCTTCATTGTCTTCCATTATAACCCCGGTTTTTCCGTCCTTGGTCCAACAGTTATAGCCGGACATGAAACTAGACTGAAGCAGGTGGCCGTGAAGGACTTGTGAGGTAGAGTAATTCCTATCATTCTTACAGACACCACATGGACAACACATAAAACCTTTCCACTTGTTTGCTTCAGCCGCACGCAGAAAACTATGCACGCCATTAATGAACTAGGGAGAGCATCGGGCGTACATCCTTTGCTGGCTCATCTTCATTACACAAGATCGAAAAGACCAAATTAATACAAGTTCATACTCACTTATTCTCATAAAACAACATACAACTATCTAGCTAAAGCATTTGAATGCAACAACAAATGCGATTAAAATCGCAACTAAGGTAATAATTGATCCAACAGTATAATAATACCAAGCCTCTTTATTAACGACATATTTTCTAATCTTTTTAATCTTCAAGCGCATTGCATCCATCTTAATCTTGTGATCATCGACGACATCGGTAACATACAACTCCAGTTTCATCTTCTCTTCTTCAATTCTTTTCAATTTTTCTTTCAAATACTCGTTTTCTTTTTCAAGTAAATTTAACTTCTGAAGAAGAGGCTCGGTTGCAATTGCCGGTTCATATACCTCCTAGATAAAAATATCTATGTCAACTTTATGGTCATAATTGTCATAAACACGAAATGCAACAAATAGTTATAAAAAATAATGTACCACATCGAATCATAAACCGGACGAGGGCCGACAGGAACAGATATCAAAACAATGGCAATATGTATAACAAGAAATTACAAGTAAGAAAATTATACAAGTAACTACCTAAAGCATACAAATAAGATTTTTTTTACAAGAAGTATAAGAACAAGAGGCTCACCAAGGTGGTGTCGACGACGGGACGGTGTGGGCGATCGACGCCCGTGAGGACGGGGACGGGAAGGCACTAAGTGAAACACACCTACACATATGCAAACTAAGAAGTTAATTTGAGCTCAAATTACATATAAATCAGATAAACTCCCACATAATTACTCCCAAACTAAAACCCACAAATCACTATACTTATAGAGCATGACATGAGCAAAACTAGCAACGAGAGATGAAAGGATGAAGTTGCTAACCTTTTAGAACCCTTGGATAGATGGGGTGCCTCCAAGGCAAAAATTAAGGATTGAGCTCGAGCTAGGGCAAGGAAACAGAGAGGAAGAGAAAGGAGAGCTTGGGCTCGACGAAGCATCTATATATAGCGATATCTTTAGTCCCAGGTTGGTGATACCAGCCGGGACTAAAAGTCCATCTCTAGTACCCGTTGGTGATACCAACCGGGATTAAAGATGCTTGCAGGGCCCCCAGCCTGCCGCCACCCCTTTCGTCCTGGTTGATATCACCAACCGAGACTAGAGGTCCCATTTGAACCGGGACTATAGGTGGCCATGCCCCCGTCCGCTCCTAGCCGTTGAAACCGGGACTAATGATCATATTAGTCTCAGACCCAAACCTGGCCGGGACTAATGCTCTGGATGAAAGCCCTATTTTTTACTAGTGTTGGTTGCCGGTTGCAGCACCTATGGCCGCCGTTTCCTGCACGGGCATTTGCCGAATGCAGCAACTGTCGCTGGTTCGTGCAGCCTCCAGCATCGGCAGTCGCTTGCAACAGTGGTTGTTGTCTTCAGCACCACGGTTTGCTGGTTGTAGCACCATGATTTCGTGTGATGTCGTCTCCAGCAGATCCTTCATCGGTGGTGGCGATGTTGGATCGCCGTGCATCTCTGGCCATAGCGTGTCACATCATCAGTCATAACTATCAAGAGCCGGTGGGAGGTGGGTGAGGTTGGGTCATCCACCATGGCGAGCACCCTGTTTAGCAGGTTGGAGGTTGACAGGAGAGGTGAGTTTTGAGCAACTCCAACGGGGCGACCCATTTCGTCCGCCGCCGTCCGTTTGGGTCGGCGCGGATACAAAAGATGGCCCAACGCGCCGACCCAAACGGATGCGCGTCCGCTTTTCGTCCGCGGGCGACCCATCCTGGCCCATTTTTGAGCCGGATTTGCGTCGGCGCAGACACGAGACGGACGCGCGTGCGCGCCTACTCCTCTCTCGGGCCCGCCGGTTGGTGGCAGCAAGCATCATTTCCTCCCATTTCCCCC
>NC_041383.1:815863769-815885217 GCF_002162155.2 Triticum dicoccoides | reverse complement strand
CCCGCACCCGCCATGGACGCCGACCTCGACCTCGACCTTGATGTCGCTGGTCTCGCCTCCCTCGCCTCGTCCGGCATGAAGACCGTCCCCTCCGGCAAAGGCAATCCTCGTGCCCCGCGCAAAACCGCCGCCGCGACCAAGCCAAAGAAGGCGCTGACGCCCAAACAGCGGGCGGCGGAGTCGTCCAAGAGGAAGAGCCGGAGGCACGCCGCAGATGCGAGGGGTGAAGCCGTCGCGGCTGCCGCCGCCGCGCAGCAGGAGGTCACCAATGCCCGCGTCGCAGCGGCAACAAGGGAGGGCTCTACATTGTAGGGTTAAACCCTAGCCAGCACGGCCTCGTCAACGTCGCCGTGGCCGCCGCGGCCAGCACCGGCTCGTCCGCGTTTCCTCGGATGGTGTTGCCCGACTCGCCCCGCGCGTCGGCTTGCACCCCGATACCCGGGTTCCACGTGTACCCGCAGGCCTCCCGCCTCTTCGGGGAGTGCTCGCCCGACGTGAGCGTGGTGGCGCCTTCCACGCCCGCGCCCGCGCCCGCACCCATCGACCTCAACGCCACACCGGTAGCCGGTGGCTCCTCATACAGAGGCGTGAGGGAACGCGCACGATAGATGCTGGCCGATGTGGTACCGGACGCCCGCAAATTGTTCGACGAAATGCCGGACGCCGCCGACGAGGACTACATGCAGAACCTCATCTTCGAGGGCGGTGCGGCGGCCGCTGGCTATGACCCCGACGAGACACAAAGCCAGGATGGTCGCGGGGCGTTCACACCGGGCGTTGGCTATGATCAGTCAGCCTTCATGCGTGATCAGGTCGGCATGGACATGGACGGCTTCCTACTTGACCACAAGTTTCCGGATGACTACGGGCAAGAGGAAGAAGATGAGTGCGACATCGAATTGGAGCCTTTGATTGAGGACGAGCTCGCCAACCGTCGGGCCGAAGCCGAAGCGCAAGAGCAAGTGCACGGAGGCATACACGGCGGCCGAGGACAAGCTTCTTTGCGAGTGTTGGAGGGACATTGGACAAGACCCAAGACCGGCGCCGAACAAAAGCATTCAACTTTTTGGATTCGTGTCCACCGGGAGTTTCATGAGCGCAAGAAGTTTCCTCATTACCAAATTGTGAGCATGCGTGAGTGGGTGTCCATTTCAAAGCGATGGAGAGTGATCCAACAAGAGTGCAACAAGTTTTGTGCCACTCTTGAGAGCGTCAATACCCACCCCGTGGGCGGCATCGGCATGCAAGACATGGTATGGTAGCAAGCCGCCCTCTTTTGTGTCATCAAGTTCATGCTTGCGTGTTCATTTGCATACCATTTGTGCCAACATGCTTGCATAAAAACATTTGTAGGCATTTCAAGCTTTGGAGGCATTCAAGGTCCAACACAACGGCAAGTGCTTCAACCTCTCCCGTTGCTATAGGGTCATCAAAGATGAGGAGAAGTTCAAGGCGCAATATGCCGCCCTCAGGTCGCGCGTGGGAAAGGAAGCCGTGGAGGACGTTGGGGACGGCGAGCCGGCTCAGCCGCGGGGGAAGACCAACTCCAAGAAGGAGGACAAGCAGGATGCGGCATCGAACGCCTTCATCGCAAGCATGGAGGGCATGATGAACAAGAAGGACTCAAGAGAGGAGGACCGCCGGCGTTTCAAAGAGGAGCAAATGAACGCCTTCATGGAGATCCAAAGAAGGAGGCTAGAGATGGACGCGGAGAAGCAATCCAAGGTGCTTGAGTTGGAGGCGGAGAAGCAAGCGAAGATGCTCGAGATGAGGCCGCCAACGCCAAGACCAAGGCCAAAGAAGTGGCTCTCGCAAACATGATGACCGGGGTGGAGATCATGAAGGTGGATCTCAACACCATGTCGCGAAGGAAAAGGCCGTGGTACGAGAAAATGCAGGCCGACATGCTCAAGTTCACCGACGAGTGATCTCGTGGCCACGAACGCCTTATTTTTTGTATGTCGGCTTGTGCGCTGGCATGACCACGGGGCCGTGATAGCATGGTCGAACTCAAGTCCCACCCCTTTTTGTGTGCTGGCATGTGTGCCGGCCGCTGCCGAGTGCGCCAGCATGAACTGTGTGGTGCATTTTTTGAAGCCGGCAATGTATGCCGGCGCTGGCATGGTGCCGGCATGAGACATGGCTGCTGGCATGATCTATGGCGGCGGGCCTTTTTTTGAAATTTGAGTGCGGACATGAAAATGGGTCAGCGCGTTGGGCGCACTGCCGACACAAATGCAAAACAGGGCGGATGCCGGGCGGGCGACCGACTCAAACGAACATAAAGCGGACAAATGCGTCGTCCGTTTGGGTCGGCCCGTTGAAGTGCTCTTAGCGTGATAGAGCTTAGGAGACGAGGTGGTTGTTGAGGGAGTAGCGAACGAGTGGCTATGGATTATCGCTTGGAGATGGCCTAGTGTTTGGATTAGGAGCATGTACAATGGTTCTATTTTAGGAATGTCACGTAGGATAATGATGATGTGGAGGAGAGAGAAATCATAAGAAATGATCTCTTAGTACAATATGTCTCACCACGTTTTTAGAATAGCTAGTTATTGAAGATAAGGCTAAAAGATGACCCATTGTAGATATATTTTTTTATCATCTCTGAATTACACGCAAGACTTAAGATAAGACTATATTATCAACCGTTGTACATGCCCTAAAGAAACAAAGTTTCGGCAAAAAAAAGGTGTGGATAAAGGAACGTACAACCATACAATCGTCAGACTCGACTGAGCTTGCTTCCCGACCACTTTGGTTGAAGCCTTTTCTCAAAACAAAACAAAAAAAAACTTGGTTGAAGCCTTCAACTCAAAAAAAGAAAAGAAAAAGACGGTTGGTTGAAGCCTAATTGGCGGCGGAATCGGCGACGTAAAGAGAGATTCAGTCCGACTCTGACTCAACGGAGATCTTATATATCCTAGGCGGCGGCGGGAAGAGAGATCCTATAATAACATAGAAAAAAAGAAGCCCTAGGCGGAAACAGAGATCAACGGTGTTGGGGACAAGAGACGAAGATGGACATCATGGCGTCGACTTCGAGAACAGACATGGTGGAAGCTCTCCGTCGCTACCGTGAGACCCTTAGGTGGGAGACCAGTACGCTGAGGAGCGAGGCCACGTCCCGGGGCCTGGAGACGATCGCCGGAAAGAAGGATTACCTAAATCGTCATACTAATTCCGAGGGGAGATCACTATCTCTCGAATCACCTCAGCTGGTCGAGCAGAACCAGAAAGTCGCGAGCCTGCCTCTGGTGAGTTTGCCCTACCTCGTTGCAAATCAAGAGGAGGCCCTCGCTCTGCTCTTGCACGAGGCGCTCAAGCTGGGCTACCGGGTCCAATCTCTGAGGGAACTCGGTGTCCCAGTCCCCTTGGAGACGGTCAGATTACTCTATCTCCTGTCAAAAAGATGCGCGGAGATCTCCCGAATCATAGCGAGGCAAGGGTCGCCAAATTCAGCCAAATCTAATTCTCAGGATGCTCCTGCAGTTTCGGCTTACAAAGAGCGCCGTGTCAGTTGGAACTCCATTTGGGGCAGCCCCGTGTTAAGGTGTGGAGGCTTCAATGACATAAGTAAGAGCCCTTCATCCATCTATGCTGCTTAATTATCTCACCTAACTTAGTCTCTCTTTTTTTTTTTGAAAAAACCTAACTTATTAGTCTTTCTGGTCAGCTTTGCTTCCATGTTCTTTCTTAATATGAATCAATTTCTCAATCAGTGCAATCGTATCACTTGCTGCCTTTCCTTCTTGTACAGTAAAAGTTTTAGTAATTAATTTGGTAGAAACTTTGTAACTCTGGGGAAACTCATTGTACTAGTTTAGGGGGAATTAGTACTTGTGCCACAAATTAGAAAAAACCCACACCAAATTCCTAGAATATAATGTCAGTGTACTAATGCATCATGCATGTCAGATTTAGGAACAAATCAACTCTCACCAATTTACTGTAAAGACAAGTGAGTAATTACCAAGGGTATTGATTGATCATATACATATGTCCCTCATAGGCCTAGCGAACCGTACCATTCAAACATGGAGACAATAAGTATTAGGTGTTTGATGGTAGTGATTATAACGAAGTAAAGTCAGGACTACAGTGCATTTGAAAGCAACACTAGTGATACGGATGGTGAAACAGCTATATACCTGCACAAATACACACAAGTTCACAGTTTCCCAAGTGGATGTTCCGATTTGATGTCGGTGAGGGAAGCACCCATGTGCTCATGTATTTCCTGCTTTTGGTTCCTTTTTGTTCCTTAATATGCATTTCTCAGTCAATGCAATCATATTACATGCTGCTTTCCTTCTTGTATAGTAAAATATTGCACTTCTCTTGGTTTAGTAATTTGTACATTTATATAACACTACACACATTGATGTTGCAGCCACATTGTCTCCTATGTACTTTACCCCCTTTTCTCCTCGTATCATCCCATACTCCGGCTGCGCCACCGAGGCATTGCAGATCTACTCCTTCAAAATCTTTGATCTAGATGACAGCTTGAAGTGGCCACTCTATGTGTACGGCGTAGTTGCTGCTCGAGACGCTGTGGATGGTAACCGCAACATTCTCTTCTCCCGCTCCAGGGCTAACTGCCAAATACTCACTGAAAAGGTATGTATATGACTTTTTTTTTCTTCCTCTTGCATGTGAGCTCTTGTGTATTAAGCATTTACACTAGCAAATATAAAAAATTAATATGTTGGTCGATATGGCTCTGCTGGTTCTTAAATAAGCATAGCTTAATTATCATTACTCTTGGATGAAAACAGTTTGAGTGAAGCAAAGTTTATCCCTATCAACGCATAACTACACATCAAGGAAATGGAATTAAGCTCAGCAGGATTAGTCGAGTAGCACAGCAGATAACAAACTCACTCTGTGAGTAATATCTAGTTGTAATTAGTACAAGAGGTTATATGAAAAAATAGTTTCTACTTCTGGCCGAAGTCAAGATCCATTCTGGATTAATGCAAGCAGCTTCCATACTGCACCTTCCAGGCAGACTGCGGGCCCTTGTTGATATGGTTGCATGGTTAGATTTGATTCCAGTATTTTCATACATATCTCAACAGCAGCAATATCATAGGTTTCTGTGTTCTAACACTTGCTCCCCAGATATATATTTAGCTTATTCAGTAAACCAAAATGAAAACATTTTAGGAAGTAGAGGTCATTCTCCCGTTTCGACCTTCTAATGACCATGGAAGATGAGTCAGTTTTCATTCAGAGATATAATCAATTGTACTGTTGTCAGCAGCAAGAGGAACATTCAAACAATCAATATGACCATTAATTCCTGGTGCTCTGTCCATCAGTACAAAAATCTCTTAGGAGGGAATACCATTCTCATTCATAGGCATTTCAAACAAACAGATAGATAGCACCTCTGTACATTAAGCACGGCAGGCAACAAATCAAACCCTCTCTAAGCAAAATATCTGTATTTTTTAGCTATTTGTATTAAGGCGCATGCAACTAAAACAACCATAAGAAGAAAAAATAGATGATTCATATGACCTTGCAAGCAAGAATATACATGTATTGAAACAAAAAAGGAGGGAGATGGCACTTTGTGTTATTTGTTCACCTTGGCAAAGATCTCATTTTTTTATCAGCTCTGTCACTTCTTAATTTTTTATCTAGTTGCTACATTTCACAATTGTAACTTCGGCAATATAGCACAGATTATCTTCCTCCTAAACATTACATGGCAACCTTCATGTGATTGTCTACGCTCACTTATATTGACGCAAATAAGTAGATATTTGATGCCTCGGTACCACAATGATGTAACCTGGATATTTGATTCGGTGACTCGCTGCTACGTGTTTCAGTTAATGAGATACACTATTGAGTTAACAAGATACCGTATTTAGGCGTCCATGTAGGAAAGACATCCTATCTAGCTGCCTGAGCATGCACCGGAGCTTAAATTGTTTTATTTACTTGAGACATCGAAGATAGAAAGAAAGATAAGAGGGAAAAAATAAAAAGTGTTATGCAGGCACAAAACCCCTTGTGCTTGCACCTGAGAAAACACAAGTAGCATGCAGATTGACTATGCCTATGCATCTAAGTAACTAAGTACATCTCCAGTTTGGTTAACTTTCCAATATGAACATCTCTTGTAGCTTCATGTTCCGGTTATGAGGAACATGAAAGTCATTGAGTTTGTTCCTAAGCAAAGTTATGATGGTCTATTTAAATACAATTCTTTGTAATACTTTCCATGTAATCTCATATGTTTCATTTTAGCGTTAGTAATGACAACAACGATGATGATGTTTGCAGGATCCTTTTTTGCACTTGACTGGCCCTTCTCGTGCTATTCTGGCCGAGTACCCTGTTGACTTTGAAGTTGAACTAAGGATAAAAGATGGAGCAGAGCCCCAAGACAAAGCATTGATGAGTTCTACTAACCACCACCATTTCGGTGGTGATACTGCTCTTTTCCTTGGCTGCCTGTGTACTGCAGAGGTGGGCCTTCAGACTGTTCGTAGTGCGATCCAGGCCACTATCTTGTCTATTCGTGTTGTTGGAGGGGGATTTCCTTTTGAATATGGTGTACAAGTTTCTTGTTCAACGTCTACTCAAGGTGCTATTTCTGCTGCATGTCGGCAAGTTGTGTTGCTTGATTCTGTTGAAAAATTTCCCGAAGATGGACTAGATGGTTACCTTCCTCTGTCAAGGAGTGTTGTTACTGTGGAATCAAAAGGATCGCTTAGGATTATCATGAAAGGCTATTCAGAGTCTGGTATTGTTGCTGATGAAGCCCGGCTAGACTTCCCTGCTCAACATTGCCAAATAAGCACTCAAGAATGTACTATTGGCAATGCTAAGCTGCAGGTTGTCATTGCTTGGTCTCTACTTGTGAGGGACAAGCTCGACAACTTGGCAGAGGGGTACATCTTCCCTCTATGACTCTTGTTTAGCTCATGCTCTTAGGCGATCAAACTTGGAATTAATTTGTTTATTTTGTTGTCTTGTGTAATCTAATTTGAAGTAGACCTATATATGTTTATGTTGTCTTGTGTGATCAAACCTGAAGAACTGGACGTATGTTTGTTTGATCTTACATGATCAAACTTGAAGAAGTAGTAGACCAATATATGTTTCTTCTATTCTATTCCTACAAGTTCTAGGGAGGTACCTTTATTATTTATTACTAGCAAAAGAGCCCGTGCGTTGCAACGGGAGAAAAAAAATAACACACACTCTTAACCCAATAACCATAATATGTTCATGCACTTTATTTTAGCGAGGCATCATTTTTATGTTGCCGCTTATCCTCCTTCTCACCCTCAGTGGCCTCAGTGTTCACACAAACCAAAGTGTGTTTGAATGTTGTTTTTCCCCTGCCAGTTTTTTCAGAGGTGCTCATGTGTGGTTATCGATGTTTTCTTTCGTCTCTTTATGATTTTAGTGGTTGTTTATTTGCAATCCAGATCGTTGTGGTATGAAAGAAAAACGGGTGTGCCCTATAGGTTACAATATTAAAAATAACATCTTATTCAAATTCTACATATTTTTCTATTCAAATTTTATATATAACATGTTAAAATCGGAGTTACGTTTAATAGATATGGATAATTAAGAAAAATATTTGTTTGACTTAAATATCTTCCAAAATAATATTTAAAAAATATTTAACAAACAAAATAACATCATATTCAGATTCTACACATTTTTCTAATCAATTTTCATATATAACATATTAAAATCGGAGTTACGGTTTAAAAGATATGAATAATTCAGAAAAACATTTGTTTGACTTATATATGATCGGCGGGTGAATTATCTAATACGTCAGAGGGGTTTTCGTAAAAATGTAAAATAACGGTTCGGTTATGACTTAAGTGCGTACTGCAGGTTAATTCATAAAAAATGCAGGGGGTTTTCTGCAAAAGTGCATGACGGACGACGGAAATCCAATTTGCTTTATTATTAGGTAGAGATGTTTCAGCTTGGAGTAAACCTACATTTGAGTTTGGGTTGAATTGACGAATGTAATTGTTTTTGGTCGAAGACAAGAGCTTTGCCAAGCTAACAAATGTCGGTCACCCCGCATGGCCAAACTAGATCAAAATGTGCCTGTGCATGTTGGCTACTTGAGTTTTCTAAGCTATAGTACCTGTTTCTCATAGTAGAAAATTAACTATACCCTTGATTAATCACATTTGGGATGCAAATTGTAAGGCCGGGCAGATTGAGACAGAAGCGAGAGGGTAGCAGAGGTGCTTGTGTCGGAACTGGCTGTTGGGTGTTGCAGTACAGCACATCTTTTGCTTAATGGAACAACTTCAGCATATGATTTACAGTATCCAGTACTAATTTTTTTTTTTTAGAAAAGGAGGATGACCCCGGCCACTGCATCTGGGAGATGCATGCGGCCACTTTATTGATTATTCTCGAGGACCCTACAAAGTATTACAACAATATGCCTGAATCCGCCATCTTGGCAACATTTGCCACTACTCCTATTCATATGATGAAGGGATGCTAGCTGGGCCAAGTACCCAGACCACTCACCTAAACTATCATCAAAAGCCGGAAGCACCCAGCCGAGCCACATACCGGGTCTGGGGCACAAACCGGTCTGACGCACTCACATGTGTCGTCGCCGCCATCTTCCACATGTCCGTCTTCAGAGCAGATATTGAGGCTTCTACCTTGTCAGGCCACTCTGCCATCGACGCCACCATGACGCCAGATAGCTACCTCCTCCTGTGCGAGTCCATCTACACGCATCGGGCGCCGAGTCTCCGCTGCGCCACGCCGCCAAGATCCGTCGTCTTCGATGTGGAGGAGGAAACACTGCTCCACCTCTGGGCGCATCGCCGGCCACCTGCCGCGATGTCGTGCAAGTCCAGCTCTCGAAAAGCACGCAGGGAATCACGATCTTCAAGACGACGCCCTCGGGAGGGGAAGCGACGTATCACGCCATCGTCTGGTCCTGCACCACAGGTCCTGGGCTTTCACCCGAAGAAAGTGACCCGAGAGCGGAGGAGGTCGGAGAACTCCACAACGGCCCCCAGGAGGAGAGCGACATCCGCAGACACCGCACCGTCGGCTTTCCCACGAAGAAACCCTACCTCCGCACCCTCACGCTGCCGGACGAGGATGGGGGAACCCTAGCGCCACCAGCATGTGAACCCACTAGCCCAAGCACCTCTTGCGCGGCGGCGGCGCCATCGCCACGCACGACCACCAACCTCACCGCCGGCCGAAGCTAACGGGCCAGATCGGCCGAGCCCGCCACAGCCAGATCTGTAACCTCGGGACGCTGTTGCGTCGAGGCAGCCACGAGCAGCCGGCAGCCCATCACCTGCGAGAGGACGAGGACGCCGCGCCTGGCAGCCGCCACGCTGGCTGGAGACGCCGAGGATGAGACTCCCACCACCACGGGCTCACGCCGGCAACCTAGGCCGCCGAGCGTGCGGAGATCCCCGCCGCCACCGTCCTCCGGCGCGGGCTTTGCCCGGTGGACTCATCCAGCGGCGGCGGGAGGGGGGACTGTTGGCTATGCCCAGGAGGAGGAAGAAGACTCACGCACGGGAGAAGAACACACAGAGTCTGGTGCACACGCACTTGTGCTTTTCTCTTGTTCTCTCTTGACAAAATAAACAACATGATTACAGAGCTTTATATCATAGCTCACACACACGGACGCCCAAGCCTAACAGCCTGATCCACTAATACTGCTCCACTAACCGCACTAGCATGCACAGCTTGAGTCACTTCCAAGTCACTGGAGATCAGGTCACTTGGCGCATGCCGCAACTAACTGCACCCGCTTATATCTCCACGTCTATATCCTCTCTGACTTGGCCGCTCGGACTCCACGCATAGCTGGTTCATGCCGTTACCACATCCATGCAGATTAGATCAACCCAACGGCACACACACACACTAGTGCCATTGCTACACATGCATGGTGCCATGCGACACTCATAACTTGGCACGACAAAACTTGCCATGCACACTACTCTCTAATCTGATGACTTATTTTGAATCAGCTAACACCCTACTAGCTTGGACGACCCAACTAAATGCATAGAGAAAAACTTAAACATGATGAATAGCTAATCAACAAGGTTAACTCCAACAGGGACGTGCTGTAGAGGGGAGCGGCGGCGGCGTACCTAGGGTTCCCCCGAGCCGCCCTGGGGACGACGCGGGGGACGTGCGGAGAACTCCTATGAAACTTGCGGAAATATTCAAACAAGCAAGCAATAAAGTACAAATCTGAGTAGTAAAATAAAGTAATAAAGCAGTTGATCCTACAGCAGTAGCGACAATATCACAATGGACTGAACTTCAAACAAGGCATTACTTTGTCAATTCAGCATGGAAGATTGTGTTTAATCCTGAAAATAATACTTCAATATTTACAGGAGAAGAATCAAGCTGCATTGAGAGCGGCTTCGTCTGCTTCCTGTGTTTCAGATCTATAAGAAGTAAGGCACGAACTCTAGCACTAATACATTGGAACTCCAGCGAGCACAAACAGATTCAAGCGACTTCAGTTGCAGAATCTGCATTGCAGGCGGAAAGCCCAAGCCCCAGGTATTGGCCGCTCAAACTGGAGAAGATGCCTTCTTAACTGACTGTCAAGCTCCTGCCAAGGCAGCAGCACGAAAAGCACCCGTGGCATGGAACAATCAGATCCAATCTGCATTAGTTTGTTCGGTATTATCCGAATCTTCAAAATCAAAAGGGAGAACAATAAGCTAGCTCATACACAGGCTTAGGATGTATAGTTGTTTCCGACCAAGGTAGTCTCCTTCTACCTGCTATCAATTATCAGAGTGCAAGCACATTGAAGTTAGTGACTTGGCTTTGAGTTTAATAAATTTCAAGTTGCCAGAAAAAAAGGTATTACCTCTGTAAACAAATGTAAGACGTTTTAGCCAAGGTTTTGGTTACCGGTCGAAATTTCAAGATTTCCCGTAGTTACCGCATATTTCCGTGCCCCTCGGTAAATCCCCATACCAAGCAAAAAAAATACCATTTCTGAATTTAAACGCTTGATTTATAGTAAAGTACGTAGGATCTAATTAATATCATGAGAGTTGGTTCTGACGTGTTGGTAGCAACCTAGTTCATGTTTTGAGAGGTCTCTGGTTCGAATGTTCCTTCATTCACTTATTTGAATTTAATATTCAAGTATAAAATCGTTCGAAATATTCTCGATAACCATGGTAACCACGTTAACCAGTCCCCCTCGGTAAAATTGCCCAATTCGGTGGTTTTAGCTCACTACGTTAGTGATCTATAAAACATCTCATATTTGTTTACAGCGGGAGTATCTATGAGTTGCTTGAACTACAGAATGACTGTCCTTGGTTACATATTTGGTTCAATTGTGTTCTGTGACAAGAACTCGAGCCATCTAACATCCCTGGAGGACCTGACACTGGATACTCTATAAATTAATTTTCTTCCTTGGAGTAGACTTGCACCCTGAACCACCTTATGATGATCTGGTAGCTCACAGGCCTGACTTATGCAATTTAACCTATAAACCCTGAAGAACCGCTAGGCAGGATGAAGCCAGCCACGCCGCCTTTAAATCGCCGTGAACAGTACTCGTGCCACCGCCTGTAAATTCCATGCCCCGCCAGGAGCATTTTAGTCATATCACGCGCAGGCATATAAAACGCAGCCTCCCCCGTGGAGAAACCCTAGCCGCTGCCCCCGCCCGCACTCGCCGCCACCCCTTCCTTCCCCCCCCCTCCCCCCCGCGTCGCGAGCCCCTCCCTCCTCTTCGTGCCGCCGACCGTCGCGGCGACGCAGAGTGGCCCAGATGCGGCCGCCCCGTGGTCGGCCTCGATCCGGCCTCAGTAGGAAGACCTCTCGAGCGTCCCCCCGCTCCCCCATATCAGCCTTTTCCTCTTCCCTCCCCATCTCGCCCGAAACACAGCTCCTGCAGTCCTTCCCAATCCACGGTGGAGCCCCCATCCCAGCTCCGCGTCCGAGATCCACGAAAAGGGAGGGGTGGATCGATGATGTTGCAGCAAAGAAGATGATGGGAGATGGGAACGAGGGTGGGCGGTGGTGAGGCATCAGCACCGGAGACGCAGATCCGCGGCGGAGCGGGATAGGTGACGAGGACGACCTGTGACTCCTCATGGCAAAGGTAATTTCTCACATCCCCTCCCTAGCTCCCTTCCTCTGCTTCGCTGCTGTTGTAACCCCACCATCCGGCTCGCGGAGAAGTCTAAGTTGAGGAGAGGGTGGCGCTGCCGTATCCATTCTCCTCAGACGTTGTGTTTCCCTTTCCCCTTCCTCGATCTGCCTTTTCCCAGTTGTTCTCGCTTCTTTGAGCATGGGCTGATGTGTAGGCTTGATCTATTATTTTGTACGTCTTGCTCGCTGTTGGTTGTAACATCATCGTCTACCAGACAGGTTTGTCTGATTCGGGATTCAAATTTTTTTTGCCCGTCCATGCATCTTTGGTTCTATCTGATAGGCAGTTGTTTTCTTTGAATGGCTACATGTACTTCTATAGCTTGTTAATTCCTTCTCAGCTTGTTTTATTTTATATGCGTGTGTACGGGCAAACTAATGTGTCTTTGTGTTGGTCGTTCCTTCCTTGCCGATATGGCAATTATTTTAGATACTGGCCAGTTAAGGTTTGTTGCAAATAATAGTGGATGTTGGGCTGCCTCCACACCGCAAGAGATGGAGATGGTTGACGTCGGAACCGGTAGTTGAGGTCGAGTACGCCTCGTTGTCGTCGCCGTCTACATCCGTTACCGTGCTGTTACAGTGGCTTTTCCTCTTCCTATTGCTTTTATTCTTTCCTGTTATCCCTTGGTGTTCATAATCTCAGGACGACACTTGATTTCAGTGTGAGGAACTTGCTGTTGCTGGCACAAGATTCAGCAGGGAGGATATCTATGAGGCCTTTCATTCTTGTGGGATTCCCGCACATCTTGCAAGTTCAAGGGGGTCAGCTCAGCTGAATGCGCGGCGGCGTATTGTACCTTTGCAAGCCGAGTATCTTGCTCTAATTTGTTGACAGGGTAAGAGGTCCAGTCACCAACCCATACGCACTTCTGCACTTTTTCGCTATTTCTTGGTCACATGGCTGATTTATTTTTCAAGATCTATGTGGAAGTTCATCATTATGTTGAGTTTTAGTGAGAAAAGTCATTATCGTTCTAACTTTGGTTTTTGATTTAATGTACTGCTTCCATCATTTCTCCATGAGGTGGAAAAAGGATGGGTAGAACATCTAAGGCCAATAATCATATATGTTTTATGATGCAAGGTGTTATTTCGGCTACAATAACGATATGATTACAAATCCATGTGTAACGTCATTGTTTTCTGCTACATTTGTTATTCAGGTCCAGTAGCCAGTGGTTCTTTGCGGAATTGTTCAAAAGGACATTTTGAGGTGCTTGTCCAGATGTGATTATTTCTCTTCAGTGACAGGTCAATCATATATTTCTTTCATCTAACTTTGTGCTTTGTTATCTACAAACTAATAGGTCGTTCTGTCTACATACTATCATGCCATGAAACTGTGATAGGTTTGTTCCTGTTTTTGGTTGTGTTGCCAAATCATTTCAAAATATGTCCTTCATACAGAGTTAGAATCTTTTAAGGTTACAATGGCAATTTAAAATAATGGAAGCTTTTCAACATTACCAAAGTTCCGCTCCTGTTTCTATTCATTTTGGTCGCTCTAGGAATGTCTAGCTCATTTGGACGTACCTCTGGTTATGTTATTGTTGAAAATTGAATTAGTAAAATAGCTTGTGATAAAAATAAGAAAGATATACCGGCCACCTGTGTATTAATTATTGTTTGGAACCTGAAAATGAAAGTCTATAAAAAAATCCCTAAATATTTTCCCCTTAGGACAGAGTTGTTATTTTTGAGGAGCAAGGTCCACGATATATATGTAGGGCCTCTTTGGTCAACGTCTAAAGCCAATGCATGTTCACTTTACAAAAAAAAGGAGAGAAAATCTTCATGTGTTTCAGATGCTTACTCGTGGTGATGCCAACATTTTGCTATAGCAAACGTTACTGGTTCTCTCATATCAATATCACCTTCTTTGCGGTTGCAGCAAACATTACTTGAACTTTCATGAGTTTGTTTACAATTCCGAACTCCTCAAATTGAACGGCTCATCCACTGAAGTACTTTGTTTGTGTACAGTTTTTTAGGAGTTTGGAGTACTCTGAGCACCTACCTGTAGTGTGCCATCAAAACTACTTGCACAACAGGAGTTTTGCTTGGCACGGGTAATCTTCCTCTCCTCCCTCCCTCATAGTCTCTAGACGCCCTCTCCCTCTACATCCAAATTTAGCTCTTTCGTGTAAGAGTTTGCATCATTAATGAAAGCAGAGCTGATTCTCATTTCAGTACTAGGTGGGTAGGGATTAATCCATCAAAATGAATGATTATAGTCAGGAAACCTGTCAATATTGTTATATGTATTAGTAATAAGATTTTAAATTAATTCAAAAAAGGAAAAGCATGTGATTTTTTCTATTTAGTATTTAGTATTTCTGGGAAACTATACACGTTCTTGCTAATTTCATACTACTATATTACAGCGGTACATGCTCTTGCTTGTCTACAAAATTTCATTCTTGCATCTAACCCCTGATCTTGAAGGTGAAGCAATTGTTAATCATTTATCTTTATCTTTCTTTCCCTTTACAGCCTACTTGAATGAATATGGTCCCTGAGAGGCCATTCCTTATGCATCAGGTCCTGAAGGTGGATGTTGCTTGTTTAGATATCTATGATTCCAACTTATTCAAAATGGTTCATGTCACACTGGATGCTATTTTATTGAGAGTGTCTTCGAACAATATGGCATGACCATATTTGTTTTCTCTTTGGCCAATAATGAAATGATCTTTGTGCATATAAAATGGTTATCGATAGCATAATTCTTGGTTTTAATTAGCTTCTTGCACTAACCAGTTTAGGCCATTCTACTATCTTCAATACAATCCACATTGCATCATCTTTTCATTTACGTCTACTACTTATTCACTACTAACATTGCTTCTAACTGGCTTCTTGCGCCATTGGCGCAACCGATGCTTCACTGAATGTTGTTCCCCAAGAAATGTCGTGTTCTCCTTTGTTGTGAGCTCGTCGCGTGTTGCGCTTGCGTTGCTGCCGTTCTTGCATCGGTGCTGCTGCCATGGAGGGCTTGGTTTAATGTACTGTATAAACCAAACAGACCCCGAGTCTTATGACTCTAACCATTCATTTAGCATGCTGACTATGTACTAGGCAGCATCTTAGTATGTAGAATCTTCTATGATGTTAAATATAAAACAAAGTAGGATGATAATTCTGGTTTGTGTATGATCCTGCCAATTCAACTGGCCCTAATAATTAATCATGCATAATTACTTGCATATGTCATTTTAATAGTACAGTCTATGTGATCCCAGGTTGCAATTTTGTTGGGAAATCTCAGCTTTTATTTAGAATACCAACGCTAACAAAATCCTATTTAGTTTATGTTGTTTCGGAAAGGTTGCCTACTATACTACTATTTTTTATTCAACTTGGCTTCAATGTTGCATTGCTGATCGTCTATTTAGACACCTAAAACCATATAAGAATGTAGACAATTAAATGATTCTGTGCTTTTATGACGCAGGTGGAGACAATATCTCTGTCACCAAGGGGGTTGTTTCGAGAGTGGAACTAACACAGTATGCCCATGGTGCGACTCATCTCATGGCTATACAAATTTCGTTAATGGGTAGTAGAAAAGGAAGGAAACTTATTTTTTAACACCGATGAGTAATGAGTGCACTCTACAAGGTTATCCCTACTGCCATTGGTACTGAACTACTGACAATTATCTTTTTTCTTCCATGTTCCTTTCCCTGGGCAAGTTCTTTGTTCATTCGTTGGACGTGTGTGATGTTGACAAACAAGGTTAGGTTTCCTCTGATTGGCTTGCTTGATTATGTCTTGGTACATATTCCATGAACTCGTGTGTTTGTGCAGTCAGGTTGGCTGTCTATAAATTTTGGGGTTCACCTGCTTTGGATATGGTGTTGTTTCTTGTTTATATATTCCCAAACAATTGGTTGCTGCTTTCTGATGAAGGAAAGGTTTATACGATCCAACAGATTACCTTATGTTGTTTACATATGTAAAGTGATGCTTGTTTCTCACTTATAGAGGGAAGTTAATTAAGTGGCAGAAAAATAGGAAACTATAGGTTGAATAGTCCAGTAGGCCATCAATATACTATTTCCGTGCATGCTAGCTTGATTCATCTTGCTCAAACCAATAGTTGTTGCTTGCTGATGAAGGAAAGCTGCTTAAATAAAATGTTAATACACGTGTTCTAGAACCCAGGAAAACACCTTTTACTGTTTACATATGCAAATTCATCTTCAAGATGTTCTTTGCGGCATTAGAACTGCAGTTGGAGAGATGAACTCAAAATTTTATCTATACAGCAGGTTATGTTTGTAGTGCTTTGCTCTTGCCAACTCGAACATAATGTACCTTTTTAAGCATCCCATGCTATACTTGATTATTCTTTAAATTATTATTCTAGGGCTTCATTGTGAATCACTTAAAATTATGTATAATGCTTCACCGCGTCCAAACTCACATGAACACATCACATGTGTAATTGAGCTTCAGAAAGAACTGCATAGTTTTATTAGCAAGAAGCTTCTTGATAGATTACAAAATAATCAAACATCTATAGCACACTTTGAGCAGTGATGTCCATTGAATTTTTATTTGATTGATTCTTATTTGTGTGTCGTCTTCCAGTATCCTGTGTGCGGAGCAGAGTAGATATAAAGTTCAGTTCTATGGTCCTGCTCAGATGTTATATCTTGAATGCATTTAACTTTCATCGATGCTCCCACTAAGTCTTTGGTAAGTCTTCCTTTGCCACTTCTATTATGCTTATATTTAAATGACAATTTTTTTTTGTTCCCATTTTTTAGTGATTATGGCCAATAACTATACGATAAACTGACTTATAAGTATTAGAATCTTGACTGCATAAGCGAATATATAAGATTGGTCTAAGTTAAGGCTAAAAAATCAGTGATCGTAGTTAATTTTTTGGAAGAATTACTGATGTGGACAACCCATGTTTCTAACATTTTATTGTACTACCAACTTTAGCTTACTTTAGACTAAAGTAGCTCCAAGTTTGTGTAATTAATTAGGAAATAAATAGTTGATGCAACTGATTCAGGTTACTACAAATGAACCACAGCTAGCATGTCAGGCCAAAGTAGAAGAGTGGGCAGGATTGGATGCTTCTATCTCAAAAGAAGGTTTTCTGTTTGTCAACTCTACATCAGGCCAAGAGCTGGCTTGTGTCTCACTCACAATATCATAACTTCCCAACAACAGTGCTACATGCTTCGGTTAGTCTCTTTCTTGTGCACATTTATTTGCTGGTGAGGGAAGCGTTTTTAACATGTGTGTTTTCCCTATGCTGGCATTTGCTGCTTCCGATAATTATCCATTTGCAGTATAATTAATCTCTCTAATCAGTAACATTGTTATTGCAAATGACCCCGGTATTTTTTTATTTACTTTTGCATATTGCTGCTTTGAGTAATATTCCACCCAAAGAATAATATTTTTATATCTCTAATTTCTACTTTGCAGCAATCGATAGTTGTGCTTTAGTTCCTCTTGCTTTATTTTTTGAAGATGTAGTTCCTCTACCCTTTTAGAAACTAGGTACCTCCTGTACTTAGGTATATATAAGTCTTTTGTAGAAACTATTGTTAATATCTCAAAAATAAGAATGTTACCTTTTCCTTTACTTGTGTACTTGGAACCAAATTGTTCGTTACCAATTGTATCGGGACACTATTTTATAGAAGATACGGCTTACTGTGCATTGAAACAATAGCCGCAGAGTTTGGTCTTTGTATTATCTCTATATATTTGATTTGGATTTGTCCTGATTTAAGTAAAGAAGCCTCCGTTAATACTGAACCGTTTTGTGTTCATTCTGTTGTTGTCTCCAGACATTTGTATTTTGAGAATCATTCTGAAACCAGGGTTCAAAGTGCTAAGAAAATATGGTTCTATTTCTCAATCTTGTGCTAATGCTTCAAAGGGAGATGTACAAAAAGAATCATAATAGTTGACGCATATCTACTAGCAGACTAAAAGGATTGGTTGCTAATCCATTCAATGACTATGTGATTAGCAAAGTGGCTCGCATCTTTCACTGGACATTTTGTTTATTAGTGTGTTTGCATAGGAACACTGGAATGCCCAATAAGGTACTAAGGTGTTATGTAACTATCTAAACTCTTCTGCAGTCGTTTCTTCTCTGTCGTTTTTCTTTAGATCTGAACCATACCCTATCATAGATAAGATATGTTGGAGATTGTCTTGATGATACAACTTTACAATCATAGGACATTCTACAGGAAATAAATAAGTATTATTGGGGATTGGACGATGGTATGGAACACATTTCTGCTTTGGGCAATGACAGTCCACCAAACAGACCCACCATTAAGTGCTGCTTAGATGATACAGTCATCTTCAATGTACACTCTTTCAATACATGGCCTTTGCACCATGCTAACATAGCTTGTCTTTTAAAGCCAATGTATGCTATTACCAAGTGATCTGATTATTTTCTTTTAAGCATCAAGCTTTCATGTAATGGAATATAAGTATCATTAAGTTGATTCTAAAGCAATCTCATACACATGCTTTGAATGCTTGGCTCACTCTTGCTTTTTGCGCCATGGTCAAACGTGCAGTGATGACTCTGTCTAATGTTTATCACTTCAATATGTGCCCGAATAATATTAATGTGCACTCTTTCAATACATGGCTTGCTCTCGGCCTTTGCGCCATTGGTGCAACTGGTCATCTAGTGTCCACAAACAACCCATCAATGGCAGCAAGTGGGAAATTAAATGCACTAGATGTACCAAGCAACCAAAAGTATAATAACATATAATAGTACAATAAGGTATAGTCAGATCAGATAATACAATACAAAGTCGATACACAAATAGCATAGTACAATAAGTTATAGTCCGATCAGATAACACGATAGAGAGAAATACACAAATAGTTGGGACATCATCCTACTTGCATAGCTGGCCGACATACAAATAACATACCACTAGCCAATAGATTAGATGGGCAAGACAGCACACTACGCCTGGGTAGAATAACCCTCAATTAGTAAATCCATCTTGTCCCGGACAATCCAGGACCAAGCAACCGTGATGTCCACCTTAGTGCCATAGACAAAACAACTACCCATACTTACGTTGCAATCCTGGGGATGGAAGTCAACATCGACTGGAGGATCAGATTCCCCGTCTGCTCGTATGCCTTGTATGCTAACTTTCAACCGTCCTTGCAATTGTACTGACACAACGCTCCTTGAAAGAGAAATATACCCATCTAAACCATCTTCAGGAATTTTTTCAGCGGAATCAAGCAAAACAACTTCGTCACACGAGTGATCATCAACCTCTGCAGAATACACGGAGCAAGTAACTTGGCCTCCGCATTCAAAAGGCCACCTCCCTTTACCAACACAAACGCCCACGATAGTTGCCTGGATTGTTGCAGTAAGTCGCCCAAGGCTCAACTCTGCACTACACATGGAGCCACGGAAGCATAAAGGTTGCTCTGCACCGTTGTATCGTTTGCTAAGACTCATCAATACTCTGTCTCTGATCTCATCATCGCCCTCAATAATTCTTAGTTCAACTTCAAAGTCAACATGATCCTCGGCTACAATTGCACGAGAAGGGCCAGTCAAGCATAGGGAAGAGTCCTGCAAGCATTATATCATCATTTACTTGAATGGAATGTTTTGCTGAAGAAGGAAAAAAACACTTCAAAAAAAGAGAGATGAAACCGAAGAGAAAACTGAATCCACAACAGTGCATACATTTTCAGTGAGTACTTGCCCCCTAAACTCTGACCGACAGAAGAGAAGGTTGCGGTTGCGGTCCACGGTGTCCCGGGCAGCGACCTCGCCGTAGACATAGAGTGGCCACTTGAGG
Organism: Triticum dicoccoides; assembly: GCF_002162155.2. Taxonomy (NCBI): domain Eukaryota; kingdom Viridiplantae; phylum Streptophyta; class Magnoliopsida; order Poales; family Poaceae; genus Triticum; species Triticum dicoccoides. Next base: position 815,865,169 of record NC_041383.1, on the reverse strand, counting down.
TCATTGTGCAGTCGAGTAACTTTTAAGGAGTAGATCTGCACGGTCGTCCCAGTGACAGCAGCAGGGGGCAGGGTGATACCGGGTGTGTAGTGTGTAAACTGCATAGGACTCAAAGTGGCTGCAGCAACAAAGCCAAGTGTGAGCTGTCGTCAGAAATCTAATAATATGATGACTAAATTGAGCCATTCCTCACATAAAGAATGATGAGGGAGGAAGTTGGAGATCCGCTGAAATTTCTTGAGACATGTATAGACATATAGAGCAAATAGACTAGCATGCATGTTTTACTTACTTTGGTCTTGGAACCGACCGCACTGTCCGGTCTTGCTGGTGTTTGTATCTTCCCAGTATTCACGGTGGCCCGCGAAAAGTCGCAGCTCGGTATCCATACCCTCTTTGAGACGCTCCATTGGGGATTTTGTTTCCTGCTGGTCAGGGGCCTGCGCCACGACAATCTGCTGCTTCTTCTGCTGCTTCCACTGCCTCCTCTTCTCCTCCCTCTCCCTCGCTGCCTCCCTCTCCGCCTCCTTCTCCCTCTCATACTCCTCCTCGTCCTCCTCCGTGAACATCATCGCCAGCTCATTCTTGTAAAGGTAGGGTCTCTCCCTGACATTGGAGGAGAGACGCAAGAATTCGTTGGATAGCATCATCTCCTTCTCATCATCATCCTTCTTCCTCTTCTCCTCTGCTGCGTCCTCGACCGCCTCGTCGGCAGGCTTGTGGAAGAGATCCTCGGAGATTTTCATTAATCTGGACGTTGTGCTAACCAGCTCTTCGCCCTTGTACGAGGAGATGGTGGCACGGGAGCTGGAGAGAAATTGTGACATGGATAGCATCCGGTGGCCCAAGTCCTCCGTGTCTTGGAGGATGAGATCGAAGTAGTCTACGAGTCCTTTGTCGTCTTCTCTGACCTGCAGTGATTCCATCTTCTTCTGGACGGAGAGGGAGGATGTGTTCTCGGCCATGATTCCCTTTCCAGCGACCCTGGACGTTGTTGTTGCAGAGCTGGTGTCGTCCTCCCAGATAGAAATTGTGGGAGTAAGGGACTCAATCAAGCTTTTCCGCTCCCTCTCCAAGGACATGATATCCTCTATCAGCATCGACAATTCATCAGGCTGCTGCTCTTTCCCGGATTCACTCTCCCTCTCCATCTCCCTTCGTAGCAGGGCTGCAGGGACGAGAATAAGATCGACCCACCCACCGGCAGGCCGCCCGCCGCTTTCTGCTTCAGTTTAGGGTTTATTTAGGGTTATTAAGAGGGGAGGCAAGACGTGCGCTCGCGATCGAGGCCGAAATCAATTTCCGTCGCACGCTAAGCGATTTCTAATTTACGTCCCTTATATACGTGCCTTCTGTTTGTTGGATGGATTGGTTCCGTGCCGTGCCTTATATAGGCTTGC
>NC_041383.1:815863034-815863529 GCF_002162155.2 Triticum dicoccoides | reverse complement strand
AAAAGGGCAGAATGGTCATACGGAAGAAACGTATACCCACCTCGTAATGTACAGCTGTGCCGGGCATACGTATACCGCGCGCATGAACAAAAAAAAGAAACTACTAGTTGCACGATCTACGCCCACCCCATCTAGTCGCCCGGCCGCCGATCACAGTAGTTCCAAGTGGCCGATTGCCGCCGCCGCGGATCGCTGCTGTCGAACCCCGTCCGACGCCACCCTCGCCGTCCCAACGTCGTCCGTCGCCGCATCTCACCGTCTTCGTCCGACGCCGCGGACGTCAAGCGCCCGACGTCTGACGCCGCCCTCGCCGCATCTCACCGTCTTCGTCCAACGCCGCGGACGTGAAGCGCCCGATGTCTGACGCCGCCCTCGCCGTCCGAACCTCGTCCGCGCCGCCCTCGCCGTCCCAACGTCGTCCGTCGCCGCATCTCACCGTCGTCGGCCGATGCCGCGGATGTGAAGGGTCTGACGTCTGACGCCGTCTCCGTACCA
>NC_041383.1:815857846-815862823 GCF_002162155.2 Triticum dicoccoides | reverse complement strand
CCGCGGGCCAAGGTTTGTCATCTAAACCTAGCGGGCATGGGGCGGGCATGATAGATAGAAGTGAGGGCTAGTTCGTACATGTACTGATTTAGGGTTTAGGGTTCATCAAAACCTCCCGCCGCAGCGCCTCCTCTACGGACTAGCGCATGATTTAGAGAACCACTAGTGGAAATGTGAGACACATTAGTCCCGGTTCGATTTTGGCCTGGTACTAATGGTACCATTAGTGCCGGTTCGAACGGCTATGCATTAATGCCGGTTCGTTTCACACCTTTAGTACTGGTTCGTGCCGCGAACCGGTACTAAAGGGGTAAAGGGCAATTTTCAAACTCTACCCCCCCCCCCCATGTATCGCCATTTCAGTTTTGAAAAATACAAAAGAAAATGAAAAAAATTCAAAAAATAAAATTCTTTGAGATGTAGTTATATTACTACATCTACTAGTTTAGGAAAATTAAAATACTTAAATTTGGACATGTTTTGCAAAAAGTGTAGGGAAAATGTAAAGCGGCTATAACTTTTGCATACGATGTTGGAAAAACGTACAATATATCAAAAAATTCAGCACGAAATCCGCATCCGATTTTGACGGCCTACGGCCTGGTTGCAATTTTTTAGAATCCTCAAATTCCAAAAGGAGAAAAAGATATGCTCAAATTTAAGTTCTTTTTAATTTTGGTTAAATCTGGTCAAACTATGGTCAAACTACTTATTCAAGAAGTATTAATGTTACTACATACTTATTCAAGAATAGTAGTGTTACTAAAAAATTATTTCAATTTTTTGAATTTTGGTCAAATCTGGTGAAACTATGGTCAAACTGTGGTCAAACTATGGTCAAACTTATTCAAGAAATATTAGTGTTACTAAATAATTATTGTTTTTAGAATAACAGTTTCAAACTCAAACGGTGAAATGTGTGACCTAATGCTCAAGCTAAACTGCTGAGGGTTAATAGGATTTACAGCTTACATTTAGAACCCCAAAGTTAAGCGTGCTCAGGTTGGGGAAGTGAGAGGATGGGTGACCAGTCGGGAAGTTAGACGATTTGGAATGAGTGATCCACACTTGAGTAGTCAAGAGGGGCGATTAGAGACTAAATCATCAAATAATTCAGAAAATTGAAAATCGAAAAAAAAATCATTTTTTTCCCAAAAATTTCAAAAAACAATTTCAAAAAAAAATACCTTTAGTACCGGTTGGTAACTCCAACCGGTACTAAAGGTCCCCCATACCATGGCGCGAGCTCACGCCACGTGGCGGGCCTTTAGTGGCGGTTCGTGCAGACCGGCACTAAAGGCCCTTATGAACCGGTATTAAAGCTCCGTTTTCTACTAGTGAACTAGCGTTGCTTTGGGCATGATGCAGTGTACTAAACCTAAGACACGAAATTTTGCAGTTCTGTGAGTTACGCGTGTTGGCATGGACGAAGAATCCGCAGTCGGGAGGAATGAGAATGATACTGATAAGGTTACTAAGACTGATAGCGATAATTTGAACGAAGGTGATGACAACAATGACAACGATTCCGTCTCGTCATATGATATCTTACCTATGGAGGATTTTGATAATAATGAACATGGCGCAAATAGTGGAAATGTAAGTGGCGTATATTTTGATTTTATTTTTGAATTTGCAAAGTATGGCATGGCTAACTATATATCTTTGTATACAAAGTTGCAGGAAGATGTGGATGTTGACAATGTGCAAAGTAGTTTCCAGGAATCATTCGCAGATAACTTGAGCCGGGTTAGTTGATAGATGATGTACATCGATCAATAGTATGAATTAAATGATAGTAATTGACATATATATTTTCAAATGAATGTTGTAGGAGGAGTCAGATGGTCCTAGCGGTGATCACGATCAGGGAGAGATCGATATTGAGGAGGCTGAAAGGCAGCAGAAGATGCTGGAGACACATTGGAAGGTCATGGCTATGACCTTTCGGTCGCAAGGGGATGCATACATATTCTACAACAATCACGACAAAGGGCACAGGTTTAGCATCAGGAAACAGAAGGTGAAACGAGGTGCTTTAGGAATGATACGGTACCGGCGGTTTCTTTGCTCCAGGGCAGGGAGAAAGCAGAGCAAGTTCATAACCATGGAGGACCGCAAGCGCAGGCATAGACTGGAGACTCGTTGCGACTGCGGTGCACATATGGTGGTGAAGCTGGACAGAGAACGTGGCGTTTGGTTCGTCGCATCATTCGTGGATGATCACAACCACGCGATGGCTCGGCCCGACGAGGTTTGTTTTTTGTGATCACACAGACGGATTGGAGATGGCAAGAGGGCCGAGATATTGGCGATTGAAGTGGCCGGGATAAGAAAGCATATAATAATGGACAACTTCATCAGCAGATACAGTTCGTACGGTAAGTGCGGGCTTATCAGGAGGGACATTTACAATCTTTGTTGCAGAGAAAAAATGAAGCTCATTGCAAAAGGTGATGCAGAGACGGCAGTTAGCATTATGAGGAGCAGGAAGGAGAAGGACCCTGGGTTTTTTTTGAGTATGTGCTTGACAAGGAAGGGAGACTGAAGACTATGTTCTGGTGTGATGCACAGTCGAGGAGGGACTATCAGGACTACGGAGATGTGGTCGTGTTTGAGTCATTCGTCCCACAGTGTTTGGTATGGTATGTCATTCGTCCCCTTTATCGGAGTTAACAACCACTGTTGCACCACAGTGTTTGGTCGTGCCATCATTGCTGACGAGACGGAAGGGACATACGTGTGGCTGCCGCAGACATTTATGAAGGCAAACTGTCAGGTGAAGCCAAAGGCAATAATCACAGACGGTGATGCTGCAATGATCCGGGCTACTCGGACTGTCCTTTCAGATGTGTTCCATCGTCTTTGCTCCTGGCATATCGATAAAAATATACAGAGGCACCTGAATTACATGTCACTGGATGAGTTCAGATCGCTTCTGTACTATGCCACCTCTCAAGCCAACTTTGAGCAGAGATGGACCGCTTTTTATAATAAATGGAAGACGGAAAAAACTGAAGAGTGGCTTGACAGGATGTACAGGAAGAGGAGACTTTGGGCAGCTTCATATCTTTCCGATGGTTTTTTTTTCTTGGTATGCAAAGTAACCATAGGAGTGAAAGCCTCAACTCATTCCTTCACCTTCACCTGGATTACGGTATGACAATAGTTGATTCGGTAGTGCATTATGAGAACTGTATAGTTCACCTGCGTGAGAATGAGGCGTATGATGACTACGAGGCACACCAGAAAGAACCACCGTCGGTTACTGAATATAAGGCCCTTGAGGAGCATGCTGCCAAAGTATTCACACCTGCTAATTTCTACATCCTGAAGGATGATTTTTATAAGATGGGTCAGCTGGAGATATTTGAGACACTCGTGGGAATTGAGCGTAAGACATTCATGGTGACATGAAAGGATAACCACAAGTTCAGGTACAATGTTGTTTATGAACCAGGTAACTCAGAAGAAACTATTACATGCAGTTTTCTTAGGATGGTCCGGAAAGGGCTGCCATGCAAACACATTCTCTTTGTTCTCCATCATCTGAACTTAACTGAAATACCAAAGTGTTGTGTCCTTCATCGGTTGTCCAAAGATGCGAGAGATGGGTTGCCTGTGCAGCGGAAGAGTGATATGTTTGGATGGGGTTGGTCAGGGCCATTGGAGAGAGAACGGTATAGTGCAATAATCATTAAAACCGTAGAAGCTGCTCATGTTGCAGCAAATGATCCCTTCTTGTTCGATGAGTTGATGAAGTGTCTGGACAACATAATAGCGCAGAAACAGATTTCAGAGGAGGAACCTATAGGAAGTAGAAGGTATGCTATGCTTAAGAAGCAGGCAGGTCAGGTGCAACGAGTTGAACCTGGTATTGATTATCCTCGGTAAGATTCGACGAAGGGTGCACCTAGGGGCGGACAAAGGGGGGCCCCGATGTTACAAAGAATGGTAGGCCAAAAGAGTTTACAGAGAAAAAAAGTGGTCCTTTGTGCAGTCTGTGTAGTCTCCATTGTCATAACAAGGCTGCATGTAAATTGAATGAGAAGTAAGATGCTACCTTCTTATTTTTGTTATGTTGCTAATTTGAATTCACCGGCTATATTTTCTCACCCATTTCTTTATATTGTGTTCAGGAACTGGGCGTAGAGAAGCAGCTTGGTTTGTTGGAAGAATAAAAGTGGTCCCACGAGTCATGTATGAATAACCTATGTTATTTTTTATTCGTATATGTGTGCCAGAAAACTTGATAAGTGATTTGTTTATGTTTTCTCAAAATATTTGTGTAATAAAGCTGTATTTTGTACTGTCCTATGTGAAATAGTCTGGAGTTTGAAAATTATGTTTATTTTGTTTGGTGATGATCACTGTACCCGGGCTGACCCGCGCGGCGATTTTGTTTGCTGTTGTATCATGATGATGGCATTGTGTATGTCATACTAACTGGGCTGACTAACGCTGTACCAAATCAAACCTGGCAGCATGTTGTTTGTATGTTATACTAACTGGGCTGACTAACGCTGTACCAAATCAAACCGGACAACATGTTGTTTGCTGTTGAAATTTTTTGTTATGCTGACAGTGTACTCACAAGGATTACCAGTGATTTGACTGCCGCCGTGTTATTGCCGTCACAAACCCGCACACCCGCACTTCCCCCTCAACCTCGTACCGCATCCTCCTCGATCTCCCCGCCCCTATGCACGCCTCCACCACATCACGTTTCCCCCGCAACCTCGTATGCATCCGCGTCGATCTCCCCGCCCCCATGCACGCCTCCACCACGTACCCCCCGCAACGTGTTATGCACGTAAAAAAATTTGCCCGACCCCGCGCTACTGGTCAGAGAGAGGCCAGCCGGGCGGCGCGCAAACGGACCAGCAGCAACGTCAACGGGGCTCATTGCTTCTAGAGATGTTGAACAGGCAACGCGTGCCCATCTATTTAAGCCGCTCCTCGCGCCCGCCCGCTTCC
>NC_041383.1:815856552-815857653 GCF_002162155.2 Triticum dicoccoides | reverse complement strand
TCCGAGGTGGGACTAAAACAACGAGTGCTGCCCCGCGCGGGCGAGGGGAGGCGGCGTGGGCCGGGGGAGGGGGCGGGTGGCGGGCTGCCTCTATTGGGCCGAACTGGGTCGGCCGGTGACAGCGGAGAATACAGCCTCGTTAGCCATGCGGCGGCCACGTGCAGTGCGGGGCGCGATGCATCGTTGTTTTAGTCCCACCTCGGAAGCGGAGGGCGCGAGGAGCGGCTTAAATAGCCGGGCGTGTGGTCTGTGTTGAACTCCTCGTCTATTACTCCCCTCAGCCCGGTTGGACCCCGTTGCTGGGCCAATTAGTGGGCTCACTCAGCTGCCCGAGTCGCCTTCGGCTTGATTTGGGTAGGTCATGTATGCTACTATGGGCCCAGCCGCGGTGGTCGGGCATTTTTTTCTAACTTAATGTTTTTTGACAGACAGCAGGGGCCGGCCATATTTAATAACTGTACAAAATAGCAGCGGCCGGCCGGCCACGGCGGCGTAATCGTCACAGTACATATAGAGCATAAAAACTGAGAATATAACCATAAAAACTGATAATATAACAAGTTGAGAAATCATCGTCCACAATGATACAAATAAGAGTGACACTGGAAAATATATATTATAGCAAATGCCAACCACGACACATTTATTTAGTTGCGAAACATGCAAAATCATGCCGTATTACAATAAAGTGATATGAATATTGTATCAAGTGCCAACAACGGCACGCTTATTTAGTGGAGATAATAGCCAACACACCCTCACAAAAAATGGTTTCATTTCATGCATGCGATCACGCTCCCCTAGTGCAACCAGCACCGTTTCGGTGTGCCGGTCGGGCTACTCTCAAAGACGTTTTTTTTCGCCTCCACCGAACGACCCCCAACTTTTTCCACGTACTCCAGGCACCATCGGGAGCACGCACGATTATTTCCGTTATTTTTTTATGTATGATGCATTTTGTAGGGTTTTTGGGTGAAAATACCCTAAAACACTGCCCGAATGTGACGCGACTTTCGGTCGGTGTCCGATTTCGTTCATATCTTGCGTGGGGGCCTACATTGGGCATGCACACACCCTCGCAAAAAATGGATTCATTTCATG
>NC_041383.1:815807040-815856252 GCF_002162155.2 Triticum dicoccoides | reverse complement strand
TGCGCCGATCGGGCGACTCTCAAAGGCGGGTTTTTTTTTCACCTCGACCGAATGACCCCCAACTTTTTCCACGTGCTCCTGGCACCATGGGGAGCATGCACAACACTTTTTGTTATTTTTTGACGTCTGATGCGTTTTCTAGGGTTTTTTGGGCAAAAATACCCTAAAACACTGCCCGGACGTGATGCGACATGCGTTCGGTGTCCGATTTCGTTCATATCTTGCACGGGGACCTACATTGGGCATGCACACACCCTCACAAAAACTTGTTTAATTTCATGCATGCGATCACGCACCCTTAGTGCAACAAGCACCATTCCGGTGTGCCGGTCGGGCTACTCTCGAAGACGGTTTTTTTCATCTCGGCCGAACGAACCCCAAATTTTTTCATGTACTCCAGGCACCATCGGGAGCATGCACGACAATTTTCGTTGTTTTTTGACGTCCGATGCATTTTCTAGGGTTTTTCGGGCGAAAATACACTAAAACACTGCCCGAACGTGACGCGACGTGCGTTCCGTATTTCATGTGTTTCTTTCACGTTTTTAGCAAGTGAATCGGATAATCTCATACTTTTTTCACACATTCGAGTCTGCTGATATGGCTAATCTCGCATAAAGTTTTTCATTTGCTCCATGAAATTTAACTTACGTCATTCCTCTATGACGGACGGTCCGTTTGGATAGACATTTATTTTTTCGACATCCATTTAAGGATTTTTTTTCCTTTATCACATATTAAAATTCGTAAAAAATAAGAGCACACATGTCTTTTTGATTCAAATATGTGAGCAAGTCGTGTTGTTTGAGTCTGCTGAAAAAATTCCCGAGGATGGTGGTTACCTTACACTGTCAAGAAAGGTTGTTTCGGTAGGATTACAAGGAGGACTGAAAGTTGCCATACAAGCTTATGGGGGATCTGATCGTCCATTTGTATCCGGTCTTCTTTACTTTTGTTCCAAGTATTGCAGGGTAAGTCGGCGCGCATGTTTTGTTGGTGGCCCTGAGGTGGAGGTAACAGTTGCTTGGTCCTGGCTTGTACAGGACAAGTTGGAAATCTTGTGATCAAGGGATCTACTACCTATCTTGCCCATCTACTATGTATCGTTGCTCATTAGTTAAAATGTTTGAATTATTTGTATGTCGGCCAGCTATGCAAGTAGGATGATGTCCCAACTCCCAACTGTTTGTGTATCGATCGACTTTATATTGTGTTATCTGATATGACTATGTTATACATTCGGTTGCTTGGTACGTCTAGTGCATTTAATTTTCCACCTACTGCCATTGATGAGTAATTTGTGAACATTGCATAATATAAGTCAGGCATCTGAGCTCGTGATCATACCAAATCAACATAAGGTAGTGACTGCAGGGTCCAAGTCTACTGCCAAGGAAGAAAAATAATTTAGAGGTCTAGTGTCGAGTCATCCAGGGATGGTAGATAGCTGGACTTTTATTTTATTTTTTGCGGGGGAGATGACCAGAGTTCTCAAGTCACATAACACAATCAAACCAAAGTTATTACCATGGACATGGTCATTCTATAGTTCAAGCAGCTCATACAAAACTTATTTTGGACTCTTCAAATTTATTACTCAAAGATAAGTCACTAAGGGTGGGCACCTCTAACCAATCCCCAATAAGCTGTTAGAGGAGGATAAATCCGATTCTCCTCATCTAAAGAGCAACTAACCGAACCCCAGAAGCCGGGTTTTTTTGGAAAGGAGGATTATCCTCGGCCTCTGCATCCAAAAGATGCATGCGGCCATATTATTAAGAAGTGGCAGCAAACAACAAAGTCTGAGATCCAGTACAACTCGCAAATGGAGAAAAGAAAAAATGAAGACAATGTGAACTCATAGCCACAACCGGCTGGAAAATAGGACAAAGTGACTAAACACCTATCCTATTATGAGACCGTCATCCAAACCGGTTGAAGATAGCTAGCCCGTGCTACCATCTCCCACTGGTTGCACCAAGCAACCAAATGCTCCCTGGAGTCCATAGGAAACGTTCTCACAGATATTTGACAAGTTCACGTGCCAAAGGGATATGAAATGTCAAGATTTCACCTTTTTATGATTATTATTATATAAAAAATTGTGTGAGATTTCAAGCACTCCCTGAATTTTCTGATTTACCTTGTTTTCTTGTTTTTTCTTCAAATTTGCCACTTTTGAAAAATTTCTTTTGTTCTATATTTTTGGTGAAGTTTCAAAAATTCCGGGTTCTTGATTACCCACGCACTGACTGGATTACTATGTTTGTACTCCTTCTGTCTTAAAATTCTTGTCTTAGATTTGTCTAAATATGGATGCATCAAGTCATGTTTTAGTATTAGATACATCCGTATCTGTTGACACTCAAAAGTGGCATGTTTATAAAGAGTGGCTTGAAGCTAGGTCAAGATTAATTCAAACTTACTATTGAAAGTCACCATGAGATGGCTCTCTTCGAGGAGATGAAGATGAATATGAAGATGGTCTAAAACGGAGCTCGGATGTAAAAGTTATGACAAGTTCAGAGATACTCATGTCGACACCAGATTAAATAATGGCTAGAAACCCAATTAATATTGCTTCAAATGGAGAAAGTTTCAACAGGAAAGTTGTGTGCCTCGTTGAAACAATCGATTTTCATATAAAGATCGTCCCAATCCGAGGTCGTATGCAAAAGTTAGAGCCCGCACAGTGCGACTCTCCAGTGAGCAAAATATGACACCCAGAACCAGACACATGTGGGTATGTCTGATGAGCTGCGTGAATAATTAGCTGTTTTGCGTGAGCTATTTCAACCTCGAGATAACCTCTGACGAAAGAACGTTCAACATGAAAGTTGTGCGTCTCGTCGAAGCGGTCAAGATTGCTTTTGGACTCGTTTCCATCCAAGGTCGTTTACCACCATAAAAAAGACCCGCAAGGTGCAGCTAGTTTTAGACCGAGCAGTTTTGGAAAGTTCGGATAAAACCAATCCGAATTTGACTAGGGTTTTGGACGTGAATCCAAACCTTTTCCTTGCACGGGAAGTCCAGCCGCCTCTTATATACCTAAGGGGTGACGGCCGATTGAACAACACCAATCGAACCAATCAATCTATTACACTTTTGTGTTCATCTATCTTTATTCCCTACCCTTGTATCTTTCTTTCTCGTTCTTCATTCATTCTTCGCGTTGGAGGGCAGCAATCCTCGAGGCTCTAGGGGCGAGCGGATCAACCTAGGGCAGCCCATAGCCGCCGCACTCCCTGACGGGGTCCCTCCCGGGCGTGTGGGGTTTCAGGTCTGCAAAAGCACCCGCCGACTGTCTTGCGTATCGCGCTGTCGGTCCGGTCTCCTTCGACGTGAGCTGCGGTGCATCACCCCCGGCGTCAAGGGTACACGTGACGTGTTCATGTGTCAACACACTTTTTGGCGACTCCACTGGGGATCAAGCTTTGAACAGTCTCCAGCCTGTTCTTGCTACGAGGAGAGCGTCATCAAGCGGCTGCAATCTACAACGGTAACATGTATCATCAATATCCTTACGTAGATGCAAATAGCCATTATGTTGATGTTTCTAGATCTTTCAATGGACATGTCATATCATCTAGCCCTAACGAGCAAAGGCCGACTAGTTATTTCGTTGGAGAAACTTGGAATTTATAGAATCGCGACATGCAACTTCTCAATCTGAACTTTCGTGCATCGGCAACATCTTTCAATATGCCGGTGAACAACATGATTTGTTCGAGTGATAAATATATGACACCTCATGTACAGGAGGGCGTCTCACAGTTTTATCCATCGGCAGCGGACTCGCAATATGCGGGTTCATCCCCAAACATGCCGATGGATGGGGGAATCGGCCATGCTTCCATTAGCTATTTGGCTGGTTATCCTCAAACATCATATACCCGTGAATATTAATTGTTCAGTGGCATATGAAACTAAAAATATTCATGACTCGGATCACCTTGTCCAAGTGAATGGAGATTCTGCAGGAGCATATGTGCCTAATATTGCAGGAGATGATGTGGCTCTGGCTGCATTAAAAAGTTTAGCCCAAAATAAGAATTTAGCCCAAAATAAGAAGATTAGTGCTATTTGCCTTGAGCAGCATGAAAAGGGATTGGTTCCTAATTATGAGGCAATAAGAGCTAGGGTTTTGAAAGAAGACGAAGTGTTGCCGATTGATCAAATTGGCGTGAGAAAATGTTCAACAACAATGCACATGTCTTCACCTATCATTGCACATTGTTATACAGCCCCTATTCAATCGCAAAATTTCGGCAACATCAATTCATTGCCGAAAGATCGTAAAAGTATTGGGGAGCAAGCCAATCCAAGCAGGGCTGAGTTTAAAGAAAAATATGTGGCCCAAGTGGACAAGAACAAGCCAGAGCTCACAGGGAATAGCGTTAATGAATTTACTACACCTACCCTTGAGGAATTACCAGCAGAATATCGACAGGCTTATGAAGCACTCAAGAAGAAGCGTGGAGAGGAAGATTTTCAAGAGTACATCAAGTGCTTTTCTCCATGTAGCAACCATGTTGGCCCTTGTACACTCTTAAGGCAAGATAAAAAAGAAGCTTTGCAAGCAAATCAGCAAAAAAGGATTCACTCGGGTAATATAGTGGATTCAGTTGAAACCAGATTGAGGACTGAGATAGCTAATGCCGAGTGCATCAAGCCATTTATTACCAAGTGTACCAAAATAGAAGATGCAAGCTTCGCTGAGCAAAGGAACGACAAACGCAGCAAATTGGTTGTCCTCGATTTTTCTAGATGTAAGGGAGCTTACATGCTACCCTACGAGTTTCGTGCCAAAAATATTGATGAGCATCAAGAACAATGTAATATGGCCGAACATAGTTCCGTTAATGATGAACATCAAGAACAAGAAAATGCAGCCGAGCAAAGTTCAACTGACAAAGAGCATCCCAGTGAAATCCACTAGGGCAATCCGACTGAAATATACTCGGGCAATCCGACTGAAATATACTCAGTCAATCTGAGTGATGGAGCACGAGATCCAGAAAAAGAGGACGAGACGTTGGAGAATTATTCGGAAGTGGAGCAAGGTATTGTTCCAGTGGTGCAACCATCTCTTCCTTCCAACGTCTTCACAAAGGTACACCTAGCAGATAGTTTATTCAATTTTCGATTTGGTCAAAATCATATTGTTCATGCACCTGTTAGTAAGATTCTAATTAATTTTGAAAGACCAATCGAAATGAGTAATCTGTTTGTTAGGAATGATCTTGTCACTAATCATGATAGTCAACACATGGTATCATTCATAGAGACTGGTAGTGTTTCCCATTATGCCGACTTAAAATTATGTTCATATGGGTAGCTTTGCTTGTTTCATGCCTGGCTAACATTTGGTCTCAAATGAGACGTATATTCTGTAATTGTTTTGGTTGCGGAAACATAAAGCCAGGTCCAAAGTCCTTCGAGATAGCCGATTCAAGAGCATCGGGAAAACATGATGAAAATGAATGCATAGCCGAGTCGGATGACGCTAAGCCAGCACTACTCGGTTATTTTGTTTTAGAACCAGTATCACAATATCAGTTAATGGATTGACAATGTACCTTCAGTCCGGGCATGGGTAATCACATCGTTGGTGCATCGTCGACAAATCCTATAATTGATCACGATGTCGAGCCATCAGGACAAGAACAAATGCAATGTTTGTTTGAAGAGAATATCAAAGACAACAACGTGATTCATCAAGCCGCACAATCGGACAACATAGGACGATTGGAGGTTGTTGAGGCACGAGCATATGGCCAGTCGTATCATATTGGTCTTGATGGTGATCAAATGTTGACTCGGCTATCTCAAGCCAATTCATCTAAAGGTCAACAGGTACACACCGATGATGACGGGGTCAAGTCTTCGAGCAAGGATATGGTTAAAAAGTGCATCAACAACAATCTTGAAGACGGCAATTCCATCAAAGCTACAATGGCGACATCTAGCACTGGGGGGCAACGAGAAAATTCAAAGACAGATGCACGCACAACTAAACAAAGAAAAGGCAATGGTAAGCACAAAGGTAAAAGGCCGAAAGTCACTTTCGCGCAGTTATTAGAAAAATATCAGAATATAAGTGAGGCAAAGAGTGCTTATTGACCAAGTGAAACAAAAGCATCGAAGTCACCCCCAAGGCATAAATTTGAAGACCAGGATTGGCGAAGGAAGAATTTGAGCAAACAGACTCCATATCCTCCTTTTGGGCCACCAATGCCGATGTCATGGATACCCCCCTATGCTGACTATTATTCAGATCAATCATGGAACAAGTATAAATCAAGGGCACACTGTCCATCATATTCTAAACCACCTCACCAAAATTATGCAGCTCCGAGAGGATCATCATTTGTTCAACAACCACATGTTAAAGACCGTTTCAATCATAAGGAATCGGTCCAAAACTCAAGGAAGAAGAAAGAGGTGGTCAAACAAGTTTACCGTGTTAAAAGAGATGGTCATAAGAGTGCAACTTCAGATTTGATCTCAAATGAAAAAGAGCCAATTAAAGTGTTGACATTGGCTACTAAAGGCAATGAGACGAAGCAACCAATTATTGCAAATCAAAGTGCCAAATCTGAAGAAAAGAAGTTGAAAGTGCACAAGGCCAAAAAGGAATTACCATTGGTCAAAACAGAGTCACAGCAGAGATGCCCACTCGGCTTATCGTATTGGAAAACGAGGGAATTACACAAACTTAGTGCACAAGAACTTGAAGAAAGGAACATGGAGATTACAAAAACTTATGAGTAGAGCAACAAATATCCAAGGGTTATCAATGTTTTGACGAATCACTTATAGTTTATCTTGGGGTATGTCTAGATGCAAAATTTACCTTGGGTTGCATTAAAGTTGTTCATATATTTAGACATGGCAATTGGAGAGAGTTGGCATAGCAAGCATCCGGATACCATGTCCATCATGTTGTATTGCATTTCTCTCAATAGCCGATGCTTAGTCTCGTCAACATAGGTAAGGCCGAACCGAAGTCCGCATCTTCGGCCACTAATGAATTTTTTATGCAGGCGAAAGTAAGGATTGGAGAAAGTTTATTGTTGATTATCTACAAAATCCTAGCAAAAGGGTGAACAATATGGTTTGGAGGATGACCTTGAGATACATATCTATGGAACTTCATCATCGGATTGTTAATGAAGCTGAGAAGGTTTCACCCAAGTTTGCATTAGAAAGTTCACACAAGACATGGCCGATATATACTTATCGTCCTAAGAACATATAAATGGCCGATGGAGTGTCGACATCGTCCTTAGAACAAACTTGGTACAAGTTATTTTTAGGCACGCTAGCTTTGCCGAAAAACAGGGGGGCGTGTGTTGACACTCAAAAGTGGCATGTTTATAAAGAGTGGCTTGAAGCTATGTCAAGATTAATTCAAACATACTATTGAAAGTCACCATGAGATGGCTCTCTTCGAGGAGATGAAGATGAATATGAAGATGGTCTAAAACGGAGTTCGGATGTAAAAGTTATGACAAGTTCAGAGATACTCATGTCGACACCAGATTAAATAATGGCTAGAAATCCAATTAATATTGCTTCAAGTGGAGAAAGTTTCAACAGGAAAGTTGTGCGCCTCGTCGAAACGATCAATTTTGATATAAAGATCGTCCCAATCCGAGGTCCTATGCAAAAGTTAGAGCCCGCACAGCGCAACTCTCCAGTGAGCAAAATATGACGCCCAGAACCAGACACATATGTGGGTATGTCTGATGAGCTGCGTGAATAATTAGCTGTTTTGCGCGAGCTATTTCAACCTTGAGATAACCTTTGATGAAAGAACGTTCAACATGAAAGTTGTTCGTCTCGTCGAAACGGTCAAGATTGCTTTTGGACTCGTTTCCATCCAAGGTCGTTTACCACCATAAAAAAGACCCGCAAGGTGCAGCCAGTTTTAGACCGAACAGTTTTGGAAAGTTCGGATAAAACCAATCCGAATTTGACTAGGGTTTTGGACGTGAATCCAAACCGTTTCCTTGCACGGGAAGTCCAGCCGCCTCTTATATACCTATAAGGGGTGACGGCCGATTGAACAACACCAATCAAACCAATCAGTCTATTACACTTTTGTGTTCATCTATATCTTTATTCCCTACCCTTGTATCTTTCTTTCTCGTTCTTCGTTCGTTCTTCGCGTTGCAGGGCAGCGATCCATGAGGCTCTAGGGGCGAGCGAATCGACCTAGGGCAGCCCATAGCCGCCGCACTCCCTGACGGCGTCCCTCCCGGGCGTGTGGGGTTTCGGGTCTGCAAAAGCACCCGCCGACTGTCTTGCGTATCGTGCTGTCGGTCGGGTCTCCTTTGACGTGAGCTGCGGTGCATCACCCCCAGCGTCGAGGGTACACGTGACATGTTCGTGTATCAACAGTATCTGGACAAATCTAAGACAAGAATTTTGGGACGGAGGGAGTAGAACCAAAGTGACATTGCGTAGAACTATTATGCAACGGTGTAGCAGAAGCAATATGTATGGTTTTGATATAAATTAAGGGAGTTTAAGGACAAAATCTAGACTCAAGTGATAGTCTGGAGACAAAAAAAACATACATATATACATGTCTATTATGTATATATGGTAAAATGAAGATTGACCTACCAGATCATGCGGAGAAATAGTTACAGAGATCATGGTAACTCTGGAAATAAAGTTAATTAGCTCTGCTCCTTTTTTCTGCATTGCAATACATGTCTTATTAATAAAATAAAAATTCAGCTACAAGGCACGTAGACACCAACATTACATAATAGAAAAGATAGGATAATTCTACGCAAAAAACCAGTGTTTGTCCCTCTCCGCCAAGGGAAAGTAGACAGACCACCTCTTCACCCGATCTCGATGCAGCTCCACGCTGATTTGCAGCTTTAGCTTTACATACTTCTAAAGTAGTTTGTCTGAAGCAAACCATTACTGTTGAATGAATCAGACTGCGGCAATGTGTACCCGGACACGCCATCAAACTCCAGAACTGACACCCCCGCACGCTATGATGTCGAAGTAGGAAACCAGAACTGCCAGCCTCCAACCATAAACCCAGCACAAGATGCACCATCTTCCAGCTGTCATTTTTGTGTAGACAACCCTCTATGATTACTCTTGTACGACAAAACCTCCCTGCTCCACCATGACATCAGAGACAATGCCACAACAATGGGGACAATGCAGAAGGAGAGACACATCAGAGACAATGCCGCAGGAATGAGCCGAGCCGATGTCTAAATTTTTGCCTCGCACGACAAGTATGTGAAAGGTCACACGGGAGTTGAAACGTTTTCTGTAGTGGAGAATGAATACGAACGCCGCACCCTTCGGCTCGTCTCCCTCTTTTGCTTCACCTCCCATCGCTTCCTTCTCGCCTCT
Source organism: Triticum dicoccoides (assembly GCF_002162155.2). Classification (NCBI taxonomy): domain Eukaryota; kingdom Viridiplantae; phylum Streptophyta; class Magnoliopsida; order Poales; family Poaceae; genus Triticum; species Triticum dicoccoides. The sequence continues at coordinate 815,846,856 of NC_041383.1, read as the reverse complement.
TTCTCCTGTGCCTATATAAGAGAGGCCGCTCCTCTCTAGAGAGACATATCAGAATATCATCTTCCTCTCGCCATCGTTCCTAAGCCCTGAACTACTGCTACGGTCTTCCCCATCCCGGCTTGCTGTGTGCACCGTAGGTCGGGATAGTAGGCCTCCGAAACCCCACCACTTTGAGTCATGTACGGGAGAAGGGTGATAAGGTTTTTGGGGAGCGCTCTGCGCGACTAGTAACTTCTTCATCATGGACGCCCCGGACTCCGACGACTACTTCCCCGACGACAACTTCTTCCCCGACATCGACAACCTCTTCGACGACATGGCTGGCGAGCACACCGACCCCAAGACCAGTACTTCTGCCACTGTTCCGTATGTCTTCGTGTTCTCTCTGTTTAAGAACTTGCCTCAGTTTCTTGATCTAGCCTTTCTTATTCTAGCCTCTGTTCTACATATGTTCTCTTCTAGTTCATATGTGCACAAGCCATTTGCTTTCTCTCCTTTAGATTACATGACTTTTTTCATCTCTACTATGATAGTCATGTTTTATGTACTATTTCTGTTAATTAAATCATTTGGTAAATTGCCATATTTCCAACAGTCTTCTTCTACTTGCCCTGTAAAAAGTTGTTATCAGAGTGCAAGCACATTGAAGTTAGTGACTTGGCTTTCAGTTTTACAAATTTCAAGTTGCCAGAAAAAAGGTATTACCTCTGCAAACAAATGTAAGACATTTTAGATCACTTCGTTAGTGATCTAAAACATCTCATGTTTTTTTACAGAGGGAGTATCTATGAGTTGCATGAACTACAGAATGACTCTCCTTGGTTACATATTTGGTTCAATTATGTTCTGTGACAAGAACTCCAACCATCTAACATCCCTGGAGGACCTGACACTCGATACTCTATAAATTAATTTTCTTCGTTGGAGTAGACTTGCACCCTGCAGCTACCACCTTATGATGATTTGGTAGATCACCACCTCACAAGCCTAACTTATGCAATGTCCACAAACAACCCATCAATGGCAGCAGGTGGGAAATTAAATGCACTAGACGTACCAAGCATCCAAAAGTATAATAACATGTAATAGTACAATAAGGTATAGTCAGATCAGATAATACAATATAAAGTCGATACATAAATAGCATAGTACAATAAGTTATAGTCCGATCAGATAACACAATAGAGAGAAATACACAAATAGTTGGGACATATCCTACTTGCATATCTAGCCGACATACAAATAAGACACCACTAGCCAACATTTATTTGGGCAAGACAGCACACTAAGCCTGGGTAGCATAACCCTCAATTAGTAAATCCATCTTGTCCCGGACAATCCGGGACCAAGCAACTGTGATGTCCACCTTAGTGCCATAGACAAAACAACTACCCATACTTACGTTGCAATCCTGGGGATGGAAGTCAACATCGATTGGAGGATCAGATTCCCCTTATGCTTGTATGCCTTGTATGCTAACTTTCAACCGTCCTTGCAATTGTACTGATACAACGCTCCTTGAAAGCGAAATATACCCATCTAAACCATCTTCAGGAATTTTTTCAGTGGAATCAAGCCAAACAACTTCATCATATGAGTCTCTGCAGAATACAAGGTGCAAGTAACTTGGCCTCTGCATTCAAAACGCCACCTCCCTTCATCAAGCTCGTGATCATACCAAAACAACATAAGGTGGTGACTGTAGGGTGCAAGTCTACTGCCAAGGAAGAAAAATAATTTAGAGGATCAAGTATCGAGTCCTCCAGGGATGGTAGATAGCCGGAGTTGTATTTTTGTAGTAAAAGTTTCTATTACTAAATTTGATACCTAAAAATTTCTCATATAGCATTCCAATACATTTCTATACCTACAAATTTCTATTACTAATTTTTTTACTAAAAAATTCTATTACTAGATTACGAGAATAAACCTGCATTCAAAAACAGAGGGGGGAGGGAGGTGGAGGGAGGAGGGATGGAGGGAGGTGGAAGGAAGAGGAATGTGCAACCTCAGTGGAGGAGGAGGAGTGAGGGAGTCCTGGATTAGGGGGTGTCCGGATGGCCGGACTATGACCTTTGGCCGGACTCCCGGACTATGAAGATACAAGATTGAAGACTTCATCCCGTGTCCGGATAAGACTTTCCTTGGCGTGGAAGGCAAGCTTGGCGATTTGATATGAAGATCTCCTCCCATTGTAACCGACTCTGTGTAACCCTAGCCCTCTCCGGTGTCTATATAAACCGGAGAGTTTTTAGTCCGTAGGACGAACAACAATCATACCATAGGCTAGCTTCTAGGGTTTAGCCTCTCCGATCTCGTAGTAGATCAACTCTTGTACTACCCATATGATCAATATTAATCAAGCAGGAGTAGAGTTTTACCTCCATCGAGAGGGCCCGAACCTGGGTAAAAACATCGTGTCCCTTGTCTCCTGTTACCATCTGCCTAGACGCACAGTTCGGGACCCCCTACCCGAGATCCGCCGGTTTTGACACCGACAAGGAGCGTCAGCGGTTGACGGCGGTGGCGATGGGGGCCAACGAGCATGGGAGATGGCTGACACGGGGGGAGATAGTGGAGAGGGAGAGTGAGGGCGGCTACGCGAGGAGCATAAGATGGGTTTAGCAGCAGCGCAGAGCACGGACCCCTGGTACTGCTAACCCCATTTGTAAAGCGGGTTACAGGCCCACGCTACTGCTAAGTCGGGACGGGGAGCTGGGCCCGGACTGACCACAACAGCAACGCGGGTGACGCGGCCAGTGCTACTACTAATTGTCTTAGCAGTAGCGCTGGTCCGTGAACCGTGCTGATATTATGGCCAGACCATGGGGCATAGTGGGGCCCACTTAGTAGTAGCGCCGTTATGGCGGGCCAGCGCTACTACTAAAGCCCACCTGCAGTGTTGGTGTTTGGCCCGTGCTGCTGCTAAGTAGCAGTAGCGCCCGCCATTAAACCCTCGCTGCTATTACCTTCCCACTACTAGTGCCAACTTATGATGATTTGGTAGATCACTAGCTCAGAGGCTGGGAAATTAAACACACTAGATGTACCAAGCAACAGAAAGTATAACATAGTACAGAAAGTTTTAGTCAGATAAGACAACAAAATATAGACTCGATACACAAATAGTTCGGGCATCAGCCTACTTGCATAGCTGTCTGACATACAAATAAAATACCACTAGCAAACATATTAGATGGGCAAGACAACACACTACACCTGGGTAGAATATCCCTCAATTAATAAATCCATCTTGTCCCGGACAAGCCGGGATCAAGCAACCGTGATGTCCACCTTAGTGCCATAGACAAAACAACTACCCATACTTACGTTGCAATCCTGGGGATGGAAGTCAACATCGACTGGAGGATCAGATTCCCTGTATGCTTGTATGCCTTGTATGCTAACTTTCAACCGTCCTTGCAATTGTACCGACACAACGCTTCTTGAAAGAGAAATATACCCATCTAAACCATCTTCAGGAATTTTTTCAGTGGAATCAAGCAAAACAACTTCATCACATGAGTGATCATCAAGCTCCGCAGAATACACGGTGCAAGTAACTCGGCCTCCGCATTCAAAAGGCCAGCTCCCTTTACCAACACAAACCCCCACGATAGTTGCCTGGACCGTTGCAGCAAGTCGCCCAAGGCTCAACTCTGCACTACGCATGGAGCCATGGAAGCCTAAAGGTTGTTCTGAACCGTCGTAACGCTTGCTAAGACTCATCAATACTCTGTCTTTGATCTCATCATCGCCCTCAATAATTCTTAGTTTGACTTCAAAGTCAACGGGATCCTCAGCTACAATTGCACGAGAAGGGCCAGTCAAGCATAGGGAAGAGTCCTGCAAGCATTATATCATCATTTCACTTGAATGGAATGTTTTCCTGAAGAAGGACAAAACACTTTAAAAAAGGAGATGAAACTGAAGAGAAAACTAAATCTACAACAATGCATACATTTTCAGTGAGTACTTGGCCATAAAACTTTGACCGACAGAAGAGAAGGTTGCGGTTGCGGTCCACGGTGTCCCGGGCAGCGACTGATGGGGTCATGTACCTAGGGTAGGGTCACGAACCTGGTCTAAATACCTTACCCAAGGACACCCTTAGAAGAGGTCACCTTCCAGTCGACCAACGAGGGACTCACTCGACTGACTTGAAGGACTCGACCATGAAGACTCACTCGACCACCAGGAGGTCAAGAGGCACTCCGCACTGCAACGGCCTGTAATTAAGTAGGCTTTATGATAGTAAAGACACTTTATGTGGGGCGTTACCAGTAACGCCCCAGACTTAACTCACTTTATGTGGGGTCCTGGCACACTCTATATAAGCCACCCCCCTCCACAGGCAGAAGGGTTCGGCACCTTGTAACTCATATACTCATAATCCACTCGACCGCCTCCGGGCTCCGAGACGTAGGGCTATTACTTCTTCCGAGAAGGGCCTGAACTCGTACATCCTTTGTGTTTACAACCTCTCCATAGCTAGGACCTTGCCTCTCCATACCTACCCCCCACTCTACTGTCAGGCTTAGAACCACGACAGCGACCTCGCCATAGACATAGAGTGGCCACTTGAGGTCATTGTGCAGTCGAGTAATTTTGAAGGAGTAGATCTGCACGGTTGTCCCAGTGACAGCAGCTGGGGGCAGGGTGATACCGGGAGTGTAGTGTGTAAACTGCATAGGACTCAATGTGGCTGCAGCAACAAAGCCAAGTGTGAGCTGTCGTCAGAAATCTAATAATACGATGACTAAACTGAGCCATTCTCTTACATAAAGAATGATGAGGGAGGAAGTTGGTGATCTGCTGAAATTTCTTGAAACATGTATAGATATATAGAGCAAACAGACTAGCTAGACATATAAAGTTGAGTAAGCCATGCGTGTTTTACTTACTTTTATCTTGGAACCGACCGCACCGTCCGGACTTGCTGCAGTTTGTATCTTCCCAGTATCCACGATGGCCGGCAAAAAGTCGCAGCTCGGTATTCATACCCTCTTTGAGACGTTCCATAGGGGATTTTGTTTCCTGCTGGTCAGGGGCCTGCGCCACGACAATCTGCTGCTTCTTCTTCTGCTTCCACTGCTTCATCTTCTCCTCCCTCTCCCTCGCTGCCTCCCTCTCCGCCTCTTTCTGCCTCTCATACTCCTCCTCATCCTCCTCCGTGAACATCATCGCCAGCTCATTCTTGTAAAGGTAGGTTCTCTCCCTGACATTGTGGGAGAGACGCAAGAATTCGTTGGACAGCACAATCTCCTTCCCATCATCATCCTTCTCGACCGCCTCCTCGGCTGGCTTGTGGAAGAGATCCTTTGATATTTTAACTAATCTGGACGTTGTGCTAACCAGCTCTTCGCCCTTGTACGAGGAGATGGTGGCACGGGAGCTCGAGAGAAACTGTGACATGGATAGCATCCGGTGGCCCAAGTCCTCCGTGTCTTGGAGGATGAAATCGAAGTAGTTTTCAAGTGCTTTGTCGTCGTCTGTAACCTGCAGTGAGTCCATCTTCTTCTCAACGGGCGATGGGTTCTCGGCGTTGATTCCAGCGCCCCTCGACATTGTTGTTGTAGTAGAGGTTGTGTCCTCCCAGCGAGAAATCCTGGGAGTAAGCGACTCCAGCAAGTCTTGGCGCTGCCTCTCCAGGGACATGATATCGTTTATCAGCTCCCTCTCCCTCTCCATCTCCATCTCCCTACCAAGCGACGAGAGCGGCCGGCGCCGCCGCTAGCTTAGGGTTTCTAACAAGTGGCCGGGCTGGGAGTTGGGATACTTATATATACTGTCCCTTTTTTTTGCGAGGAACATTACTTATAATATACTGTCCGTGTTAAGAGTTAAACACGGCTTAGAACTTCTACTAGCACAAATGCCCGTGCGTTGCAACGGGAGTGTAGAAAAAAAATATAATGGTATAATATGATTAGTATGAAACGATGGGTGAGAAAGAAAAAAGATAAAAGAAGAAGCTTCGGAGGCTTGCTGCTCTAAACTTGTAAGGATTATGCTAACAAAATGATACAATAAAATGACACTAAACATTACCTTTGGAATGTTATTCTGATGACCTCATCAAGGGTGATGTCAGAGTTGGCAACATCTGGTTCACGTCCACATATGGCACAAAATTGATGTATGGTCAACGAAACAATCGGATAAAAGATAATGTCTAGATTGTTGACGATATCTAGATTAGTATATTGGTGTGAGTTATTGAAAAATTTCTCACCGAGTGCAATATGCATATCAGATTCGATGTCAAGAGAAAACACGTGAAAAGGCACTACACATTGACCTTACATAGGATTGATCGAGAAACAAATTAACCCAGGTTATTCGACTGCTCCAATTAGCAGTTCGTAAAGGAAAATCAATCAGGTATTTAGGACCCACATATGGGTAAGGAAAAAAAATCCCCTTGATCTTGGCCACCACACAACAAACTTATCATTGTACCGCGCCAACACAAAGGGGGTATTTATAACTTTTATAAAACTAATCTAGTCGAGCTGGACCTAAGGGCCGCCCTACACGAGCTACACTCTGCACCTACTTCATACATCGTCCCTCATAATCCAACTTGCTTTTAATTGTATTTTTTTTCCAGAATGCATTAACATTTTCTTTTTAAAACACACAGACACTTTCTTAAATGACATAACCTTTCTAAAATTACAAAACTTTTTAACATGCAAACACTTTTAGAATTACATGAATGTTTTTTAAAAGGGTGATTTTTTAAAGAAAATGTGAACAATATTTCAATACATAAACTCTTTGTTAAAAACTAATACAAACATTTTAAAACGCAAAGGCACTTTTTGAAAAATCTTGTATATTTTTCAAAAAGCACAAACACATTTTAAATTACAGAACCATTTTTTAAAGTATGCAGACACTTTGTAAAATTATATAAGCAGATTTCACGAAAAAATATGAACCACTAATTCTGTAGGATGCAAGTATAGAACTTGAATCCACGTACATATATGGATATTGTAAAAATTAGTGACAGTGGGAGAGGCTCCCACTGACTTTGTATTACTCACAACAGAACAGTTACATTTGTGTTACATAGGGTTCTTAGGCCCCCCGGTCATGATTGATACAAAGCTAGCTGCCCAAACTAACAATGAAATCAGAGAGGAAAGGATGAACCTTCTCAGGACAGTTGTGAGTCACCAAACCCAGCAAATGTTTAAATCTAGCTAACCATGCCCCAAACGAGTGCGGGATCCTCCTGAAATGTTGGTTGTTCCTTTCCATCCACAGGCTCCAAGCAGCAAGCAAGAAGATGTCCATGAATAGCGGCCGACGCCAGTCATCTCTACCACCATGCAAAATGGCAAGCCTGTTGGTCCCCCCTGGCCACATCAGACCAATCCTACTCCAGCATTGTTGGGCAAAAGGGCACGTGAAGAAGAGATGTTCCACGGTTTCCTCGGGTGGGTTTTGGCAGAGCATGCAAGTATAGTCGCCCCCATCCACATTATAGTGCCGCCGCTTCAGCATATTCCTGGTGTTCAACCGATCTACCATAAGCAGCCACCCAAACATCTTGAACTTGATCGGGCATTTGGATTTCCATAGCCATCCAAAGGCCTCATCAGCCATTACCTGCCTGAAGCAGTGGATATAGTATTTCTTAGACGAGTATCGTCCCAGGTCACAGACCCAAGTATCAACCGATCCACTGTCCAGACCGACGTGTGCGGACCCTTGTTGTATCTCTCTGATCTCTTCCCTGGCCTGGATCGAAAGAGGCAGACTGAAGATCGAGGCAGGATCAGTGGATTTGAGGATCTTGGCAACAGAATCATCCTCATTCAGAGCATATGAGAATGCCCGCGGATGCGTATCCATCAATGCGGAGGCTGGGTCTCCAAACCAGACATCCTTCCAGAATAGTGAGGTGCGACCATCTCCGGGGACAACCCTGGTGATCCCACGGAAGATTCCACTGAGCTGCATTACATCTTTCCACCAGAAGGAACCCACTGGCTCGGCGGTGTGCGGCACCTTGTTCGGGTAGTGCGTCTCCCAGATCAGCTGAACCCAGGGTACATCTTCACGATTGTAGAATTTGAACAAGTATTTTAGGAGAAGCGCGGTATTTTGTATTCTGACATTAATAACACCAAGGCCACCACACCGTTTCGGTCGACAGACAAGCTCCCATGCAGCAAGGGAGTTGGATTTGATCCCATCATAAGAATTTTTTGCCCATAGACAATAGCGGCGGAGTTTGTCCAGGTGTTCAACTATTTTTGGGTGTAGCTTGATCGTACACATTGCATATATCAACATGGAGGTGACCACCGAATTGACCAACGTTAGTTTGGCCCCTGACGACATCAGTGATAGGGCAGTGGAGGTTTTCCTCTCAACCGAATGAACTAATGGCATGAGATCAAGAACAGTCGGCCTCGTCGTCCCCATGGGAAGACCAAGGTATGTAAACGGCAGGGAACCAACCGAGCAACCAAACACTTCCGCCAACCCCCCGGCACGCTGGTGGTCAACGTTGATGGGTATGAGGGTCGATTTATGGAAGTTAATTTTGAGCCCTACCGAAGCCGCATAATCCTCCAAGATAAGTTTCATGCGGATTGCCTGTGTAGGACAAGCTTGCATAAGCAAGATCGTGTCGTCAGCATACTGCACCACCGGGAAGTCACCTACATTTTCACGTGGGATGGGTAGCTCTAGCAATCCCTGAGCATAAGCATCATTGATCGCAGCTTGTAGCAGATCAGCTGCAAGAACAAAGATTAGTGGCGAGAGAGGGTCACCCTGTCGTACTCCACATTTGCATTTGAATTTCCGGCCAGGAACGCCATTCAAGAGGACTGACGAAACTCCCGAGCAAAAAATCAGTTCCATCCAGCCCAGCCACCTATCATCAAAACCCATCTGCTTCATGATTTCCAACATGGGGGCATGCTCGATCGTGTCAAAGGCCTTAACAAAGTCTAGTTTGAGCAGTATGATCTCTCTCCCAGACGAGTGGCACTGATGAATGTATTCGTACGACCACGCGAGACAAAACCCATATTGTATCCAAGAAATAAAATATACTGTACCTTTTTAGCACAAAATAAAAAAAAAATATCTGTACCTAATACCTTGTGTGTATCTGCGTATAATGAACTCAGAGATATTCATCTGTCCGCTCAACATACGTGCACGCCAGCGCTAACACGTGGGTTGATAGCCAGAAGAAACCAGATGCCTCGCTGGCGCTCCAGCGTTGTGGTTCCACACGCTATCGACAACCCAATAATATAAAGAAACATCCATCCCCCAACCCCGACGAGCTCCTCCTCGGGACGCGCCGCCTCTGCCGGCTGCGCCCACCGCGGCGTTCATTCTGCATCCATGCCCGGCGCCAGCAGCAACCTCGCCGGAGAACCACCGCCCCACCTCGCGCCCTCTTTCCTTTCGCTTTTATTTTCCCCGTTTCATCCCCCTCTCTCTGTACTCCCCCAACAGGAACGGGCCGTGGCCGCCTCAAGTAGGCCCCAACTGCTGCCGCCGGTCTCTACGAAGAGCTCGCACCACCGGATCTGCGGCCTGCGCTGTCCCCATTCCTAGATTCGGTGGAGTTCGCTCGCCATCCCGTGCCTGCACACCCAAGCCGCTGTGCACCCCTCCGCAGGCCACCGCTTTGCCCCGCCGTGCATCCCAGGTTGGGTAACATGGTCCTATATTGCTCACTAGCGGCATATATTTTTTCTCATTATCATCCATCCATCCATCTTCCTCCTTTTGATTTCACCTTAAGATCATCTTCTTTCTCAGTTTTAAGTTCTTTCCCAGCCGGGGCTCGGAGTTGGATGGTCAAGAAAGGAGGACATGGAGCGAGGCGTTCTTGGTGGCCGCGCACACGGGGCAGGCGTTCACGGCGGGTTCGCACGCACAGCACAGGGACAGGTGCCGGCAATGGAGCAGCAGAACGCAGGCGTCCCACGGTGGCGTCCGCGCCATCAAGCTCCAGCACCAAGCCAAGCCACGTCTGGCCCTCTGTCGTCATCTGCACGCATGCCATTGCATCCGCGCCCTCAAGCTCCAGCACCAGCCCCGCCTTCCTACGCCGCGCCGCCGCCCGCGTTCCTCTGCTCCGACCGCGCCCGATGCCCGTGCCGGCGACCCCTTCGGCCCTTGCCATGCCGGCGACCACCAAGAACCCCGCCACCTCCTCGCCTCCGCTTGCGACGGAGGCCCGCGGGTGTAGGAGCCGTCAACGGCCGCGACCTCGAGTGTCTCCAGCGGGATAGGCGGTGGCAGTACGCTGCGGCGGGGCTGGGGCCGCTCGCAGCAGGGGGTGGCGGCGCGCTGGAGGTGGAGATGCGATTGGGAGTGTTTTTTTCTATCGCTAGTAACTGTTCGGGTTGACCTTGGACTGCGGGTTGATTCGTATAAACTTCAAGGGCTTTTATGCAAAACAACCACGACGGACGACCAGAAGCAATCGCTGGTTTATTAGTAGGGAAAGATATATACGTGTACTATACATAGGTTACATACTAGCAAAAATGCCCCTTCGTTGCAACGGATGAAAACAGCCCAGACGCCCTTACCCAGACGCCCTTACCCACTGAGTATGACTAAAAACCTCACCCTCATCCCCTAACATAATAAACATGACGAATACCTCATCCTCAGGTTCACATCTTCCATTTTAATATGACATGAGACCCATGTTTCTGCTTGTCCTCTTTGCGTCCTCGCGCCGATGGTGGCAGTATCAATTGTCACTAACCAAGGTTGGCCAGGTCCAATAGTTGGATCGCTGAGCCTCCTTCGTGTCCGATGAGATCAAGAGCGTTGAGCAAAGAATTTTTTTATCTTCCAGTTAATATAATAGGAAAAATCACTGTACATAATATATGTCTGTGTTATCATGTAAACTAAATAGTTTGTGTGAGGTAGGCCATAAAATCTTAGTTGGACTCCTATTTTTTTAGGTGTAGTTGGACTCCTTATGCATTGTGACGGGTGTCACTGGCCCGAGCGAGGCTGGGGGTACGTGAAGTCGCGAAGGAGAAAAAGATTCCTTCCATATCCCTTGTTTAATAAACCGAACTAAAACAATGCATCCGGGGGGCATATTTCAAAATTTCACCTAGTTATATTAGTAGTATAGATTAAAAAAAATTAGCTACAGTGCCTCTTAGTTTTAGAAAATTATTCATGTTATAAAAAAGTTTGCCTTTTCAAGTTCAAAGTCCCAAAAATATTCGCAAATTCGGAAGAAACATTCACTACAGTACCTCCTAGTTTTTAAAAAATTGTTTGTGTCTTAAAAATATTCAGCTTTCAAAAAACAAAAGGCTATTTTATTTTTTAAATGTTCGAGATTAAATATATTGTTCACAACTTTGCAAAATATTAGCGTTCTAAAATATATTCCTTTTTGAAAAAGAAAATTGTTTAGCTCTCAGTATATGACGCGGTTGTGGCTTAATTTGTAAAGTCGCAGTAAGGACAGTAAAACTGTGCCCTTTCCCAGCCCTCTCACGCCTCTGATGATTCTGGCCATCCGATCTCGTGGTTCCCTCCTTCCCCGCCGTCCGATTTAATTTTGAGGCAAGTAATGGGCTAACTGTCCTGAGGGACGCTGGTCGCGTAGAAAAATCCGAGATCCCGGGTTAATTGGGCTTTTGACCGCACGAAGCCTACGACGCCTATGTAACAACCTTGCTTGACCTTTCTTCTCCCTTCCGCCACGCAGCAGCGGCCCACCTGCTCCACGACACCGCCGCCGGCGACCCCTCCCTCCCACTCGAAGTCTTCATGCTCGCGTCCATTTAAAACCTTGCTTCGTCCTGACTCAATTTTCCCCTCGCCCAATCCCGTCCGCATCAAACCCTAGGGGCCCGGCCGACTCCAACGCGCCCTCTCAGATCCAATAGCCTATGCGCCATTGACGCAGAGGCTGGGAGGCGGGCACGCGTTGCCGGGGACGGCGGAACAGATGTTCGCCGCGCTCGTCGGCGACAGGGCCTACCCGATCTCCTCCGAGTTCTGGAGGCAGCTGCTCGAGCTTCTCCTCACCCAGCAGTGGCCACGGGACCGCCTGCTGCAGGCATGCGACGCCTTCGTTAAGGACCAACGACTCGAGATCCAGACCACACATACGCCTACAGTTGCTCTGATCGCTTCCGTTTCCGCCCTTTTGCTGTTGCTTCGGGTGATGATTAATTGTTGTTTTGCGGGTTTTGGTCTGCAGGGGCAATGCGGATCATGTGATTTATGCGTGCGCGGCTGTGGGTCGCACCGTTTATCTGCTGCTTTGAGGTGAGATGGCAGGGTTGACGTAGCATTTCCGGCACGTTTGTTGTGTCTTTCGGGGCGTTGATTTTTGTCTACTACAACCTGCATTGGTGCTTGGAATGGGAATTTAAGAGGTGGGCTTCGTGGAGTGGACAAGGAAATAGGGTATGTATTTGCACGCGCGTCCAATCAATATTTACTGAGTTTAGTGCGTGATCAAGGTTGACTAAGCTTAGAATATATGTCTATGTCATTCATCACATAGAACTGTTTACTACTATATGCCACAGGTTACTTACAACAGAACAGTAAAATGTGCAAAAAAACGTTGCCACTCATCGAGTGTTTGTGCTATCAAAAAGTATTATTCTTCTTTTATCTATCTGTGCTCTTCTGCCATTGTTCTGTTCCTTGCATTCCCCATTTTTTTCAAATTGCACCGTTGATTGATAATAATGCGCCTTTCAATCCTGGTCATTCCAGCAGCTAGCTTGGATGGTATTTAAACTAAGGAGTTGTATAAAGGTAACATCTGAACCTCTTCTCTATCAAACCATGGCCTTGTCATATTTAAAACTTATATTATGAGCTGAATGATGTAACGCGACTTCTACATGAATTTTTGTGACAGAGCTATCTCAATTAGAATACGAGATTGGTGGCTCTCACTTCCTACAGGGATTATATACCTCTGTTCTTACCTAGCTATGAAACTGAGCTAGGTAGTTAAGAATTTTTGGTGACCCTCAGATGGAAGACTGGGTTTGGAATTCTTCACTAAATTTGCAACTAAAATGTACCTATGAACGGTATTGTTGAAGCAGGTTTCTTTGACGTCTATATTAGAAGTACACAATAAGAAATTTAAGTCTTGGATTCACTCATAGCTAAGTTTGTTTTGATCAACTTGAATGATTCGTGTCATAGCTATGCTAAGATATTAGTACATGCTAAAGGGGGGGTGTTAACTGTTAACTTTATGTATTTTAGTTTTACTTTATTGAATGGCCACATGAAATTCCCCCATAAATTTTATTGATGTGAATTGGTTATGTGGTATCTGTATGAACACCCCAGTTTTTCTACAGTAGCAACAAAACATGTTGTCAATTATGAAAATATAAGAATTATTGCATTGTTTTGAGAAGGAATATTTTATCTTCCTAATCAGTGTTTGGTGTTCCCATCCTCTACAGATCTGTTTCAGGCCCCTACTGCAGAATGGTGGAGAGGGAGCAGGCTTTGGAAACTCATGTTTTTGCTTGGGATTAAATTTTTGGTCGTCCGAGAGGTTTAGAAGCTGCTAGGTACGTGCTAATTAGCTCATGGTGTGTGCTGATTAACCTGTTGCCTTAGATTTTTAAGCTTTTGCTGTGACTCAAGGTTATCTTTGAGCTTCCTCCTTTTGCATGAATTTAAGATGTTGCTGAAGGCTAAGGCTGTTCCTATTGACAAATTAATGAGAATTACCCATAATATGTCATTCTAAAAATATGTGAATTTTATTTTGAGTGAAATGATTGCTATATCGGTATGCATACATAATTTTTACTTATGACTTCCCTTCTGTCAACGGTTACCCTCTATAGAATTATGTAAACTGCTTTGGTATCCCCATAAACATTGTTGATCTATGTCCAGTTTATTTACCTAATGTATGATTGCACTGTTCACGGCTGTCAGGCTATATCCAACATGAAGCTTTGATGCTCCTGCAGATGGCGGCAATGTAATTACTCAAGGCTACAACTAACTACATTCACCTGTCCTTGGTCAAATTGTAATACACTAACCTATCAGTCTCCAGTAATAATAGTAAACACTAGCAGTAACAAAGAACCTGAGCACAAGGACAACAATAATGAAAGTGATAACAGAGGAATGCAGATCTTTCCTACGTTTTGATGCACAACCTTCCCTCCAATTTGTTCATATCATAGTATATTTGTTACACTACGCATGCCTTACGGTAGATTTGGACGGGAAGAATGAAACACCACCAAAGGATCATTAGAGGGAGGTGTTTTAAAGACGTTTAGACTTCTGGTATGCCAATATGGATTATAATACAAGGTGATACTGATAGTTTTCTGGAACATATGCAGACCAACTAATGAGGAGACCAAAGGGTTGCTAACATGGGAAAGTTGCAGTTGTTTATCTTCTTCCCATCGTACCTCCTCCATTGGTGGTCGTAGTTGTGCGGTGCAAAGGTATCCACCTTCCTCGATGGCTTCTCAACACAGGTCCATCAGGAGGAAGATCAAAGATGAAAGTAAGCTATTAGATTGTTTTTCTTCATATGGGATGTTTTATTGAATTGTTCCCTGCGCTCCATTGCTTTTCAGCAATTCTATACTCAACGATGATTTGGTGTCACTCTACCACATCAATATATGTGATCCTATAGCTAAAGCTTTCAGCATATGTGACCCACTCTATATCGAGGAAATGTAATTTCAAATATTTGAAGTTTCTCAATATTTCCATTTTCTTTTAAGAATCCCCTTTTTCTATCACTAGCCAACATGCAACTTAACTATAATATGTTTATTTACATAAATTCTTACCATTCTACATCAAAATAGACGGACACAGCAACGCGCCTCATCGATGATCTAGTTATACAATAACAACAAGGCTTATATAGTAGAGTGGCTAGACCTGAGCACCTGTGTTCGACTCCTAGCAAAGCTATTTTTTCTTGGACATTTTTCGCTGTTGGTACAGGATCTGCTAATGGGCCGGGCCATCCCGGTTTTGTGCGCCGTAGATATTTTTGGCAGAAACAAATCGGAGAACGTAGGTGCGTTGACGTACGAAAAACATGTGGGTCCCATCATAAACCAAAAAAATGGAGAAACAATCCTACCTTTAAGGACGCGTCTAGCTGGCGGGCGAGTGCCCACTAGCCCTCCGTGGTGGCCGGCCGAAAAAGGTAAGTTTTTGTTTCCTGACTCATATTAGGAAAAGTAAACAGATGTGGACATATGTGAAGAGGATCAATAATTGCAAAGCGTCCATGTGAGCGGATGTGAACGCACTTAATTCGTGTTTTCAGTTTTTTAAAAAACCATAACTTTCAAACCACACATCAAAATTAAGATCCGTTTTCACTGTTGGAACCCTCGCGACGTGCTTCTCGAAACAAGATCCCACATGGTTATGTTTCAACGAAATTTTTTTGTGCAATTTTTTCTCCGTCTTGTGCAACTGCCTAGCTACGATGTGCAACTACCTGACAGGGATGTGCAACTTTTTTCCTACACCGTAGACGTGCAGTTTTCAATATGGTACCTCCACCCCCCAAACTACCTCCTTCTAGTGAGATATATATGCAACTTCGTCTGTTGCCCAGGCCAACTGCATAGTAGTTGATGTGCAACTTTCCCCTACAGTGGATGTGCTTCATCGTTTGCTACATCGGTCAGTGGCCTAACAGTGGACGTGCGACTTCGGATACTGCCACGGCCAACTGTCTAACAGTGATGTGCAACTTTCTCTCGTACTCCATGGATGTGTAGTTTCCCTGCTAACACCTGGCCCAAACCACCCCTGCTAGTGAGATTTGCAACTTTAGCACTCTGTTTATATGCAACTTTTCAATACCCTCATGAATGCCAATTTTTCACCATTCAATTGTCTCTGCCTGTGAGATGTGCAACTATAAATTAATTTTATTCCTTGGAGTAGACTTGCACCCTGCAGTTACCACCTTATGATGATTTGGTAGATCACCAGCTCACATGCCTGACTTATGCAAAATCCACAAACAACCCATGAATGTCAGCAGGTGGGAAATTAAATGCACTAGACGTACCAAGCAACCAAAAGTGTAATAACATATAATAGTACAATAAGGTATAGTCAGATCAGATAATGCAATATAAAGTCGATACACAAATAACTTAGTACAATAAGTTATAGTCAGATACTCAGATCAGTTAACACAATAGAGAGAAATACACAAATAGTTGGGACGTCATCCTACTTGCATAGCTGTCCGACATACAAATAACATATTAACATACCACTAGCACACATATTAGATGGGCAAGACAACACACTACGCCTGATAAGAATAACCCTCAATTAGTAAATCCATCTTGTCTCGGACAATCCGGGACCAAGCAACCGTGATGTCCACCTTAGTGCCATAGACAAAGCAACTACCCATACTTACGTTGCAATCCTGGGGATGGAAGTCAACATCGACTGGAGGATCTGATTCCCCATATGCTCGTATGCCTTGTATGCTAACTTTCAACCGTCCTTGCAATTGTACTGACACAACGCTCCTTGAAAGATAAATATACCCATCTAAACCATCTTCGGGAATTTTTTCAGCGGAATCAAGCAAAACAACTTCATCACATGAGTGATCATCAAGCTCTGGAGAATACGAGGTGCAACTAACTCGGCCTCCGTATTCAAAAGGCCACCCCCCTTTACCAACACAAACCCCCACAATAGTTGCCTGGACCGTTGCAGCAAGTCGTCCAAGGCTCAACTCTGCACTACACATGGAGCCATGGAAGCATAAAGGTTGTTCTAAACCGTCATAACGCTTGCTAAGACTCATCAATACTCTGTCTTTGATCTCATCATCGCCCTTAATAATTCTTAGTTTGACTTCAAAGTCAACAGGATCCTCGGCTACAATTGCACGAGAAGGGCCAGTCAAGCATAGGGAAGAGTCCTGCAAGCATTATATCACCATTTTACTTGAATGGAATGTTTTGCTGAAGAAGGAAAATAACACTTTAAAAAAGAGATGAAACTGAAGAGAAAACTAAATCTACAACAATGCATACATTTTCAGTGAGTACTTGGCCATAAAACTTTGACCGACGGAAGAGAAGGTTGCGGTTGTGGTCCACGGTGTCCCGGGCAGCGACCTCGCCGTACACATAGAGTGGCCACTTGAGGTCATTGTGCAGTCGAGTAATTTTGAAGGAGTAGATCTGCACGGTTGTCCCAGTGACAGCAGCAGGGGGCAGGGTGATACCGGGTGTGTAGTGTGTAAACTGCATAGGACTCAGAGTGGCTGCAGCACCAAAGCCAAAGTGTGAGCTGTCATCAAAAATCTAATATGATAAGTAAATTGAGCAATTGTCTTCTATTCCCTCACGTAAAGAATAATGAGGGAGGAAGTTGGTGATCTGCTGAAATTTCTTGAGGCATGTATAGATAGAGCAAACAGACTAGCTAGACATATAAAGTTGAGTAAGCTAAAGCAGCATACATGCATGCATGTTTAACTTACTCTTATCTTGGAACCGACCGCACCGTCCGGACTTGCTGCAGTTTGTATCTTCCCAGTATCGACGATGGCCGGCAAAAAGTCGCAGCTCGGTATTCATACCCTCTTTGAGACGTTCCATAGGGGATTTTGTTTCCTGCTGGTCAGGGGCGGCCTGCGCCACGACAATCTGCTGCTTCTTCTTGTGCTTCCACTGCTTCCTCTTCTCCTCCCTCTCCCTCGCTGCCTCCCTCTCCGCCTCCTTCTCCCTCTCATACTCCAACTCGTCCTCCTCCGTGAACATCATTGCCAGCTCATTCTTGTAAAGGCAGGGTCTCTCCCTGACATTGTGGGAGAGACGCAAGAATTCGTTGGACAGCACAATCTCCTTCTCATCATCCTCCTTCTCCTTCCTCTTCTCCTGTGCTGCTGCGTCCTCCACCGCCTCCTCGGCAGGCTTGTGGAAGAGATCCTTGGATATTTTAACTAATCTGGACGCTGTGCTAACCAGCTCTTCGCCCTTGTACGAGGAGATGGAGGCATGGGAGTTGGAGAGAAACTGTGACATGGATAGCATCCGGTGGCCCAAGTCCTCAGTGTCTTGGAGGATGAGATCGAAGTAGTTTACGAGTCCTTTGCCGTCTTCTCTGACCTGCAGTGATTCCATCTTCTTCTGGACGGAGAGGGCCTTGATTCCCTTTCGGGAGACCCTAGACGTTGTTGTTGTAGAGATGGTGTCCTCCCAGTGAGAAATCCCGGGAGTAAGAGAGTCAAGCAAGTCTTTGCGCTCCTTCTCCAAGGACATGATATCCTCTATCAGCATCCACAACTCATCAGGCTGCTGCTCTTTCCCGGATCCGCTCTCCCTCTCCATCTCCCTTCGTAGCAGGCAGCAGCAGCAGGAGGGACGAGATCGACCGGCCGCCCGCCGCTCTCTGTTTCAGTTTAGGTTTTAGGGTTAAGAGACGAGACAGACGTGCGCTCACGATCGAGGCCGAAATCCACGCCCGCGCGACCTAATCCACGCCCGCGCGACCTAATCCACGTTCCTTTTTTTGTTGGGTTGGTTCCCTTATTATATGTCGCCGTGCCGTGCATAATACCTACTGGTTTAGGTAGACATGTTTTAGGCCGGACTCAGCCTTGTACACGCGCTCGACAAATATATCCACGCGCGATCGACCAGCCTTGTACATGTTTTAGGTAGAAATTGGAGGTACGTACGCCCGTGCAGGCCGCCGCCGGATCTCGCCGTTTCCTCATCCTTTTCGCAAGCTCAGTCCGCCCCGGTCTGCGTCCTCTCCTCTACCTGAACTCGAAGAAGCGCCCAGAGCAATCATCTTGGCTGAAAGTTAACCCTAAAGCTGTAGGATCGAGTAGGTTATTCGCAAAAAGGAAAAATAAACCCAAGGCGGCTGCCGAAGCAGTGAGGAGGCCCAAAAGATGCAGATGGACAGGGGGTCGATCCCGTCGGATAAGAAAGACTTGGTAGACGCCCTCCGTCGTCACCGTGAGATCCTGAGGTGGGAGACCGATTTGCTGAGGAGCGAGATCACGTCCCGGAATCTGGCGACGATCTCCGGAAAGAAGGCTTATCTAAAGCGCCATGATGCCGATGGCGATGGGAGATCAATATCACCTCAGCTGCTCGACCACATGTCCCTCCACAAGATCAAAGAAATCGAACCGGTGAGTTTGCCCTACCTCACGGATAATCGTGAAGAGGCCCTGGATCTGCTCGTGCACGAGGCACACAAATTGGCCTACCGGATCCAGTCTCTGAGGAAAGAATTCAGTGCCACAATCCCCTTGGAGAAGCTCAGATTATTCCATCTCCTGTCGCAAGAATGTCTGAGGATCTCCGAAACCATAGCGACGCATGGATCGCCAATTTCTTGTGAATCTTCCGAGGATGCTGAAATTTCTCTTTTCAAAGAGCGCCGTAACGGCTGGGAATCTACTTGGGGCAGTCCGGTGTTACGGTGTGGCAGCTTCAATGATATAAGTAAGATAACAGTTCATCCACCTAATTTCCTCTTGTTAGTCAGCTTTGCTCCTTTTTAGAAAATTCAATATGGACTACATACAGAGCAAAATAAGTCTATATACATCCATATGTAATCCATATTGGAATCTGAAAAAGGTCTTATATTTAGTAATGGACGGAGTTTTTTTTTTAATTAATCTGCATGTCTCAATCTATGCAATCATAACGCTTGCTGCTTTGCTTCTTGTATAGTGAAGAGAATATTCTAGCCCCTTGATTTACTGATCTCCAGATTTAAATAACACTACCCACATTGATGATGCAGCCACACTGTCCCCTATGTACTCTACGCACTCTGCACCTCGTGTCATTGAATCCTCTCGTTACATCACCAAGGCCTTGCAGATCTACTCCTTCAAAATATTTGACCTAAATGAGAACTTGAAGTGGCCACTCTATGTGTACGGTGTGGTGGCTGCTCGAGACGCTGTGGACTTTAACCGCAACCTTCTCTTCTCTTGCTCCAGGGCTAACTGCCAAGTAGTCACAGAAAAGGTATGTATGAAATGTTTTTCCCCTTCCTCTTGTATGCATGTGATTTTTTGTAATTATACTAGCAAACATAGAAACTTAATATGTCGATATGGCTCAGCTAGTTCTTATAAGTAAGAAAAGCATAGCTTGATTATTAGTATTACTCTTGGCTGAAAACAACCTGATCGAAGCAACTCGTTTCTTTTATCTGGTTACTACATTTCACAACTGTACCTTCAGTAATATTGAACAGATTTCCTTCCTTCCTCCTAAAAGTCACATGCCCACCTACAGGTGATTGTCCATGCACATCTATATGGATGCAGACAATTAGGTATTTGATGCCTTTGTACCACAATGATGCAACTTGAATGCTCGATTGGGTGACTGGCTGCTACTTTTTTCAGTTAATGGGATACAATATTCAGTTAACAAGATACAATATTTAGGCGTCCTTGCAGGAAAGACATCCTATCTAGCTAGCTACTTGAGCATGCACTGGCGCTTAAAAGAGACGTCCAGGAGAGAAATAAAGATAAGAGGAAAAATAATAAAAGTTCTAGCAGGAGCAAAGCAGCATGTCAGTAAAAAGCAAGTAGCATGCAGATGAACTATGCCTATGCATCCCAGTAAATAAGTAATATCCATTTTGGCTAACTTTCCTGTGTAAACATGTCTTGCAGGACAGAACCTTTATACTCTATCAGTCTATCTATAGTTTGTTTACTGAAAATGGGAGCTTGTGTTCAATTTATGAGAAACCAAAAAGTCATCGAGTTTGTTCCTAAGAAAAGTTGTGATGTTCTATTTAAATTTACACCTTTATAATACTTTCCATGCTCTCTCATTATATGTTTGTCCGTTTCAGTTAAGCATTAGTAATGACAACGATGATGTTTGCAGGATCCTTTTTTGCACCTGACTGGCCCTTCTCGTGCAATTGTCGCTGACGAACCTGTTGACTTTGAAGTCGAGCTAAAGATAAAATTTGGAACAGATCAGTCCCAAGATATAGCATTGATCAGTGCTACTAACCACTACACTTCTAGAGGTGATGCTGCTTTTTTCTCTGGCCGCTCTTGTTCGGCAACATTGAGGCTTGAGACAGTTCCTAGAGCGGCCCAGGCAACTATATTGTCTATTCGAGTGGTTGGAGGAGTGTCTCTTTTCGAATTTGGAGGCCGGGTTGCTTGCTCGTTCTCTACTGAAGAGTATGTTGATCCCACATGCGAGCAAGTTGTGCTGGTTGAGTCTGCTGAAAAGATTCCTGAGGATGATGGTTACCTTACACTGTCAAGGAAGGTTGTTACGGCAGGACTACAAGGAGGATTGCAAGTTGCCATACAAGCCTATGGGGGATCTGACCGTCCATCCATATCCGGTCTTCTTTACTTCCCTTCCCAGTATTGCAGGGTAAGTCGGCGCACATGCTTGGTCGGTGGCTTTGAGGTGGAGGTAACTGTTGCTTGGTCGTGGTTTGTACATGACAAGATGGAAATCTTGTGATCAAGGGATCTACTACCTATCTTGCCCATCTACTATGTATCGCTACTCGTTAGTAAAAATGTTTGAATTATTTGTATGTCGGACAGCTATGCAAGTAGGATGGTGTCCCAACTCCCAACTGTTTGTGTAGAGTCACTTTATATTGTGTTATCTGATCTGACTATAACTTACTGTACTATGTTATACTTTCGGTTGCTTGATACGTCTAGTGCATTTAATTTCCCACCTGCTGCCATTGATGGGTTATTTGTGAACATTGCATAGGCCTCTGAGCTCGTGATCATACCAAATCAACATAAGGTGGTGACTGCAGGGTGCAAGTCTACTGCCAAGGAAGAAAAATAATTTAGAGGGTCCAGTGTCGAGTCCTCTAGGGATGGTAGATAGCCGGAGTTTTATTTTATTTTATTTTATTTTTTGCGGGGGAGATGACCAGAGTTCTCCAGTCACAGAACACGATCAAACCGAAGTTGTCACCACGGACACGGTTATTCTATAGTTCAAGCAGCTCGTACATAACTTATTTTGGCAACTTCAAATTTATTACTCAAAGACAAGTCACTAAGGGCGGGAACCTCTAACCGATACCCAATAAACTATTAGAGGAGGATAAATCTGATTCTCCTCGTCTAACGAGGAACCAACCGAACCCCAAAAACCGTTAGTCGAGAAAAACTTTTACTCCACAGCAGACGTGACTCTTAAATACACTTGACCGACTACTTGTGGAGTAAAAATTCCGCAACCAATTTCACCTCGCCTTCCACCGCCCCGCCCGCCTAATCCATGCCGGCGCACCCCCATCCTCACCAACATCCACTTTAGCACTGGATTGCCGCCGATAATGGCCGGATCCAATCACTCATGGCCATGGCAGTTCACCCTCCTCCCGCGTCGGCGCTAGTGCTTCTTCCTCCCACATCCCCGGTCTCCTGCCGCCGACCGCGCAACAGCAATACATCTTGGTGTCGTGCAGCACCGATGAGGGACGTGGGTCGCGGAGATAACCGACCGTGACACGGGCCGATTTGGGTTGGCTCCTTCCACTCCGCCGTGTGAGTGGTGTGCGAATACGACATCATGCAAGTCTGCTTCCACGACGCCAATGCCCGGCACAACTTCCTTGACGGCTTGTCGCGGTGGGAGCCTGTCGGGGTGGCCACCGCATGGGAGACATGGGAACACGGGAGACCCGCGAGCGCCTTGAGGAGTGGCAAGCAGACAAGGCGCACATGGCGGAGCTCCCCGAGCTCTACATGGAACGCATCGAGGCAAAGAGCCGGTTGTACGTGCTGGGGTGAGAGATCATCGACCTCTCGTCTAGCAACTCCAACGGTGACAACGATGATGGTGGCAACGGAGTAGGACATGGTGATACCAACGACTAGGGCCATGGCCGTCAAATCGGAAGGCTTAACGAATCAGAGTAGGAGCGCTTGGAGAACGAGAGCGGCATCGAGTAATTTTTAGTAAGTTTTTATGCAATGTAGTATAAATATTGTTTGTTGTAAGTTATCAAAATATTCGGAATTTGTGTAGTAGTTTTATGTAGGAGTTTTATGCAAGTTTGATGTAGTCTTTGAACCAAATTTGTGTTGCATTTTTTTACTCTGTTAAGTATTGGGGATCGGTTAGAGATGACATTATTTAGAAGAGCAAAGACACTCTCGGCTTTATCCTCCTCTAAGTTTTGTGGATCGGTTATTGATGCCTTAACATCAATGTGCAAGGTTGCACATTCAGGGCTTTTACACCGCATGTAGAAGAAGACTGCCTTGATCGGAAACAACTATGCAGACATGAGCATACATCCTTATGGTCTTATGGAGAGTTGGAGACGAAGCATCATGAGCCAATGTATGAGCTCGCTTCTTGTTCTCCCTTTTGATTTTGAAGATTCGGGTAATATCGAAGAAACTGCTAAAGAATGGGTCTGATTGTTCAATGCCATTGGTTTATCATCATCATCATCAGTAAGATAATCTACACTGCAAGATGAGGGCCTATGCGTAAATGCTTTTGAAAGGTAGATTTGATAATGCTAATAGATTTGATCTGTGAATCACCTATACTCTTTGTTTCTCATAGTACGAAAAATATATCTGAAACTATAGGTCAGGATGAGGGTCAGGTGAGCTTGCTCTCCATGATTAAGCCTTAATCAATCACACTGGGGTTGCCAATTGCAATGCAAGGAAGATGGAGAGCAGCAGCAGCAACATCATAAGCATTAGTGGAGAGGGGGTGCTTCTGCCAGAGCCGCTGCAGACGAGTCGGCCGACTATTGCGGTACGAGCACACCGATTGCTTCCTGGAACAACAGAATGTACAAACCAAACGGTTAGGAGGAGCAAAGATCCATTGAAGTGCCTGTCATGCGGAGATAAGTTCCATGTAAACTGACACAAGCTTATCATATCAGAATGGCACTGTATATTGAGAAATTGCTTGTGGGTGTGAGATGATTGCTATAGTGAAAGCAAGTAGCTTGCAAATTACTATGCTTACACATCTAAGTAAATAAGTAATAACTAGTTTGGTTAACTTTCCTGTGTCAACATGTCTTACAGGGCAGAACCTTTATACTCTATAGTTTGTTTACTGAAAATGGGCGGTTGTTTTCCATTTATGAGAAACAAAAAAATCATCGAGTTTGTTTCTAATAAAAGGTGTGATGGTCTATATAAATTTAGCCTTTTATAATACTTTCCATGCTATCGCATATTATATCTTCGACCGTTTCAGTTAAGCAATAGTAATGCTAATGATGATGTTTGCAGGATCATTTCTTGCCTTGGCTGGCCCTTCTCGTGCAATTCTGGCTGATGACCTTTTGCTGTTTTTTAGATTT
Organism: Triticum dicoccoides; assembly: GCF_002162155.2. NCBI lineage: Eukaryota > Viridiplantae > Streptophyta > Magnoliopsida > Poales > Poaceae > Triticum > Triticum dicoccoides. The sequence continues at coordinate 815,822,454 of NC_041383.1, read as the reverse complement.
CTTTGTTTGGGTTTGTTGAGTTGAGCCCTCAGCATGACCTTTTGCACCTTGTGTCCATACTCCATACTTTTTTTCTTTTTTTCCTGTTTAGACTATGTGTGTATCTTGTGGTAACTTGGCGTTTGCTTTATTTACACTACACCACAACACTTGATTAGGGGCAGTTAACTGCCGGGAGAAATACCTTATCAAGGACAAATAATCTGCCGGGAATTACCTTACTGCTGGCACAACTAAATATGGGCAAATAAACTGCCGGGAGAATATAAGTTACCGGGGCATGCGAACTGCCGGGATGATCCGCGACAGGTTTTCTGCCGGGATAACTGGGTCACGGCCCACTAACTGCCGCACCCTAGCACACTCCTCAGCCGCCGCTGAACAACCTCCTCATCCGCCGGCGAGCACCCTTTGCCGCTTCCTCCTCGACCTCCGCCGCACCGAGCGCCAGCTTCCTTCCCCGACCAACGTCGTCGCTCCCAAATACCCTCGGCAGCACCCCCAGCGCTGCCTCCCGACGCTTTCTCTCCGGCAGCACCGCGGCCTAGTACCCCGCCATCGTCCCTATCGACTTTGAAGTCAAACTAAAGATGAATGTGGAACATATCAGTCCTAAGATAAGGCATTGATTAGTTCTACTAACCACTACACTTTTAGAGATGATGCTGCTTTTTTCTTTGGCTGCTCTTGTTGGGCAAAGTTGAGTCTTGAGACACTTCCTAGAGCGGTCCAGGCCACTATCTTATCTATTCGTATTGTTGAAGGGGTGTCTCCTTTTAAATCTACAGGCCGAATTACTTGCTCCTCATCTATTGAAGAGTCTGTTGATCCCACATGTGAGCAAGTTGTGTTGCTTGATTCTATTGAATTTTTCCCGGGAGATGGACTAGATGGTTACCTTCCACTGCCAAGGAAAATTGTTTGAGTAGAATTAGATGTAAGATTAAAAGTTTGCATTCAAGGCTATGGGGGATCTGGTTGCCCATCCGGATCTGGCCTTGTTTACTTCCCTCCCCAGTACTGCAACAATAATCAGCGTACATGTCGTGTATGTGGCTCTCAGGTCGAGGTCACTATTGCTTGGTCCCGACTTGTGTGGGACAAGACATATATACTCTCCCGAGTGTAGTGTGCTATATTCCACATCTAATATGTTTTGCAAGTGGTATGTTAAAACATTGGAAGTATTTGTTTGTCGTCTAGCTATACAAGTAGGGTGATGTCCCAACTGTTTTCTATATCGACTCTACATTATGTTATTTGATCTGACTATAACTTATTTTACTATGTTTTCATTAATGATAGTTTTGTTCTGTGGAAATATGTAACGCCCAAGATGCAGTCCTAACTGCAATCCTCTCTAGAGTTAGAAGCACATCTCGAGTCGCCTCAACATATGACTTCATGACTTCAATGCATACACACATGGTCATATGTTGGAAACATCACAACACATACAAATACTAGAAGAGTAGTACAAGAATAATCATACTGCCTACAAATGCCATACATAGCTATATCACCAAACAGAGGTCACATGACCCAACATTACATTACAAGCATCTTCCAGAAGGCACGGTCCGAGTAGCGGATAAGAAGCAAATTGTCCTTTTTTTCAGCAAAGTAGCAGGTTTGTTTGTCTACCTATTCGTGGAGTGGTCTCTGAAGGCTGCAACACACATGTTAATTAGTGGAAATGCCGCAGTAGGGAATCTGATGGTGCGGGGTGGTCGTGTATGGAATCTAATCTGCCTCACCAAGTCAACGATTTGGATTTGACCATCTTACCACAGGAACTTTCTTGTATAATTTCCCCAACCTGAATACTCCTATATATTTACAGACAGCGACTCGCTGCTTTAGAGATGTCCTAAGGATATGCTATCAGCACATCCCCGTACAGGTCATCCAAAATTATTCTTTTACCAATAAAATATGGACAATCTTACTAGCATGCTGAGTTTTTTTAGGGTGATCTTTACCAATGAATTATTCTTCATGGAAAATGTGCATCTTCTAACAAAGCTAGCAATCGTACACTCTCAAGGAAAATCTGACAAAGCGATCCATGAAAAGGGAAACTGTTTCTTGCTTATAAGCAAAGGATCACATAAACTATATATAAAGCTCTACAGTACAAGATAAGAATGCATCACAAGAAGCAGAAGGAAACAGCACTGCTTACCCTTTTGCTCAAATTCTAATTCTGATTTTGCTGTTGTATAATACTCCCTCCGTTCCAAAATAAGTGACTCAACTTTGTAGTAGTTTTAATATAAAGTTGGTACAAAGTTGAGTCACTTATTTTGGGACGGAGGGAGTATATTGTAGAAACATCATTGTTCTTGACACAAAATTGTGCTATATTTATTTGTAGTAATCTAAAAGGAGTTTTTTTTAATGAAAAATTTGTACAGATTGTGAAAAAAAAAGCCAAGTTGAAACGTGAACAAATCTGTTGGTGAGGACAAATTTGGCCTTCCAGTGCAAACAAGTTCTGCAAATTTGTACAACTTGTGAAAAAGTAGATGATGAGAAATTTATAAAACATGTGTCATGAGTTTTGTAAAATTTATGACTAAACATGTGTCAGCCCGCTATTTAAGGCTGATATATGCCCTCCTCCTTCTACCTTCTCCTCCCTCTCCTGCCTCACCTACCTCTCTGCTCTTCCTCCAGATCCCTCTCCTGCGCCCCTGGTACGTGCATGCCTAGCTAGGTCCAAATGGAGGCGTCGAGCAGCACAATGCTGAAGCCGGTTTACTCCACGCCTCACCCTCTTGCCGGCGAGATGGTCCCGCTCACCCTCTTCGACCGCGCCACCTTGGACATCTTTGTCCCCCTCATCCTCGTGTACCCCGCACCAACTCCGTCCAACGAGGCGCTCAAAGAGGGCCTGTGCAGGGCCGTCGCGGTGTACCCGCACCTGGCCGGACGCCTCGTCGTCGACCACCAGGGAAGGCGTTTCATCCACGTCAACAACGAGGGCGTGCTTGTGGTAGAGGCCGCCGTCCCCGTCGATCTGACGAGCGCGGTCATCGATGGCAGTTTCGTCACCAACACCGATGGACTGTACCCTGCAGTGCCGCCGCCGGAGGTAATTAACTAACCATCTACAGATGTATGGCTCTACGCATTCTGGATGCTAACTAATTCTTGGGACATAAAATATAGGAGAGCGTCGGGGCGGCCCTTCTACAGATACAGCTCAACCGGTACAAGTGCGGCGGCCTCGCGATCGGCTTCAGCAGCCACCACCAGGTCGCCGACGGCTACTCCGTTAGCAACTTCCTCTCCACGTGGGCCAGCACGGTACGGCAAGGCCGGAACTTCACCGCCCCGTCCCCTTTCCTTGACCGTGCGGCGACGGCCGTGCCTCGGACGGTGCCGATGCCGGTGTTCGACCACAGGTCCACCGAGTTCGAGGGAGAAGGCGGCAGGTCGTACCCCGTTGTCCTGGATGCCATGTCCAAGATCAAGAACGTTACTGTGCGCTTTACGGCGGAATTCATCGCCGAGCTCAAGGCCCGCGTGGGAATCCGGTGTAGCACGTTCCAGTGCCTGCTCGCGCACGCGTGGAAGAAGATCACGGCGGCGCGCGGCCTGAAACCCGATGAGTTCACGCAGGTGAGGGTGGCCGTGAACTGCCGGGCGAGGGCCGACCCTCCCGCGCCGACGGAATTCTTCGGGAACATGGTGCTTTGGGCGTTCCCGAGGCTTCAGGCCCGGGACGTCCTGGGCTGGACCTACCGCGGCGTGGTAGAGGCCATCCACGACACCGTCGCCCGTGTGGACGCCGAGTACATCCAGTCATTCGTGGACTTCGGCAGCGTAGCGGACGCCAACGGGGAGGAGCTCGTGGCGACGGCGGCGGCCAACGGCACAATGTTCTGTCCGGACCTGGAGGTGGACAGCAGCCTGGGTTTCAGGTTCAACCAGATTGACCTCGGCACTGGGCCACCCTCCGTGTTCGTCACGCCGGACCTGCCCAACGAGGGCCTCATGATCTTCTTGCCATCGTGCACGGCACGTGGCGGCGTCGACCTCATCATGGCCATCCCGGAGGATCATGATATGGCGGCCTTCTACTCATTGGATAAAAGAGCCAAACCAAAGATGTAATATTAATACTCCCTCTAATCATATGATGATGAAGGTCGTTTTTTCACCGAGTCTAATCATCTCAAGACGAAGATGTGAGATAAACAGGCACCGCCGGTTCCGGTCTATTGACAAGCTTGATGATTTTTCTGTATCTTCATTTCCCTGTGTCGAATTCAAATATAGTGATGTGTAAATATATCTGCGAATTCACGAGGGTGTCGTGTCTTACAAATAAATCTCATGTGTGTACTTTGTTGGATATTTGTGTGGCTTTCGACATTTATTCAACATGATTATTATTTATTTAACATAATGTGGAATTATTAGTGTTATTAATGTTTGTGAGGGGGAATAATTGATGCAAAATTTCACTCGAGGAAGTAACACTCGATGTGCCCAAAGCGAGTGTGATGGAATACTATAGAGGAATTGATAGGTGGAATCTACTGGAATTTTATGTGTGCGTACATATTTTTTTCGCGAAATCACAGAGTGAAAGAGCTAGGTTTGTTTTGCAGTATCAGCTCTGCAAGCTGTTGACCCACATGATTAGGATTGAAAGTTGATCTCACACATACAATATAATCATAGCACATGACTCACACATGTGTGCTAGGGACTAGTATATTTAGACTCGGTCACTCGGAAAACTGGCATGTCTGATCATGGTTGGTTACATTGCTCAAGAGTCATATGAAATTTTCCAAAAATAGTTGAAAATAATAAAAACATTTGGAAATGGAGTCTATAAATAGGCTCATACTCTCTAGCCTCATTATGCATTGTGAGCGGTACCACAGAAAAGGCAGAGAAATTAGAGAGTAGACTGTGTAGTCCACAAGTTCCAACATACTTCCTGTCAAAACATTACTTGTGAGATTATTCTCAATGCAGTTGCTTCCAAGATTAGGCTTTGCTTGATCTTTCAAGGCAGCCATTATAATAGATTTTGACTTAGACAGGTGTTAAAGCTTGATAATAAGGGGACATGTGGACTCCGGAGTGCCTTTATTGCTTGGAACTTTGAAAAACACAGCGTAGCTACTGGCATATTGATGTTACAGAAAGGGAGACTTCAAAGTGCTTGACTGAAGTTCCTCTAAAAAAAGTGCTTGACCGAAGCACGGGGCACTACAGGAAAATCACACATTGCCGTATATCTGTCGGTAAGCCGATTGTCAAAACATGGTGCTTGGCTTACATGCATCTAAAAAAAAAAGTGCTTGACCGAAGCACTATGGAATGAAAAACTCACTGCAACAAAAGGAGACTCGGCTTACATCCAAATAAGCTGAGGCCCTGTTTGTTTCATAAGTCGTAGGACTTTTTTAAGTCCCAATTTATAAGCCATAAGTCCCTACCTGTTTGTTTACAGGGACTTATAAGTTCCGGGTCCCTACCTGTTTGTTTACAGGGACTTATAAGTTCATGTTGCACCGCTGCAACGAGGCTCAGGAGAGGGTCTGTCCGGCGATTGGAGGCACCGCTGCAACGAACCGAGGCAGAACGAATCGAGGCGGGGCGGCGACGGGGCGGCGACGGGGCGAGAGGCGGGGCGGCGACGGGACGGTGACGGGGCGAGAGGCGGGGCGGCGACAGGGCGGCGACGGGGCGGCGGCGGCGATTGGACCGAGAGGCAGGCGGCGTGCGGGCAACGAGCCTGGAGCGACGCCGGGTAGGTCCGGCCCGGAATAAGTCCCAATAAGCTCCTCCCTGAGAGTCTTATTTGATAAGTCCCCAATCACCACAATAAGTCCCAATAAGTCCCTTGTGTTTGGTTTAGGTGAGACTTATAGGGACTTGTTTAAGTCCCTGAAAACAAACATCCTCTGAGTCAGACAAAAAAAGTTATTGGCGTACGACAAACACTCAGCTTATATGAGAAATGGCCCTCGGCTTACAGTAGGGCTCGGCAAAGGGTTTTGCCACATGGCCGTCGTCGATGCACTTAACAGCTAGCGTGATAGCCATTGATATGAGCTGAGTACGTTCCCCTCGTACCCGGCTTATATTTCACATTTTTATGTTTTTAAAGAAAAAAGGTTTCGCCTCCCTGGTAAGCCAAGTACCCTCCCCATGTACTCGGGTACTTGGCTTACATCTGGCTTATAAGTCATGCTGCCACGTAAGCACCGTCCCCATTATCTTTAAATCAGGCTACTGCGCGGCAACGTTGTTGTCTTCTGCTTGCAGTAACAATTCCAACCCGTCTATTTGACCAAATAAAAAAGTTAGTTGCGCCAAAATTGCAGAGTTAGTTGTGCGCATCTGAACTGCAACTAATCCTTATAATTCATGCTTAAATGCGACAACCATGTCATCTGATGCAAGCAAAGGGTAGTTTACATGATCGAGGCCTTCTGGTGATCAAAACGTGGTTTTACGTAAACAAGGGTGTCTCCCCATTCTCCAAGCACCTTCCCTCTGACTGGCACATCGCCGCAACTCCGGTGACTCGCCTAGATTCACAATCGGAATCGACAAGTTTGCTGAGTGCCCAGTTCTTTGTCGTCTGTTTTCTGTCAGGCACTCAACGAATGACGCCCTAAAACGAGTGTGCTGGAAAACACTCGAGTGAACCAAAAACATGTGCCTGTGCCGAGTGTCGCCATAAAACTACTCGGCAAAGATAGGGCACTGGGCAAACGCAGCAACATGTGTCCTTGCTCGGCGCAGATGACGGCACGGCCTCGTTTTCCTAGTGTTTTTTATGTGACACTCAAGGATAATCCATTAGTACTATTAATGTTTGCCTAGTTTCAGAAGGTGGCACTCGGCAAATGTTTTTACTTATTTTAATCTGGTATACACTTTGCCGAGCGTCGGAGGCTTGGACCGAGATACGTGGGTGACACGGTGATGGTGCCGGTTTCCTCTTATCTGCGTGGTTTTTTGGTTCACAGATGCAGTTGCAGATGGAGTCGACGCTCAATTTTACTGGCTGTCAGTGGCTGGGCTCCCTACACGGGGTGTGATAGGTGGAAAGGCTCAAGGCTCCTCTGAAAGCTTAGTCTTTGACGAGGGCCGATGCCGGCGATGATGGCGCTCAAGGGCGTCTTTCTCCTTTGAGGGATTATTGAGGAGTGTTTCCTCTCCACTCGATAGCCGTTTAGTTGGATTTGTTGCTGCCATGTGGGTTGTTTAACATGTCTGAACCCTTTTTAGTGGTTGCAAGGTGGTCATGGGCGGTTCTGGGCAAAAGCTCATGTCTTCCACGGTGATGGATGCTGAAAACGATTATGCCCACATGCATTGTTTTTCCTTATTGAAGGCGACTTCGAAAAACCCGTCGCTTTTTGCCGGGTGGCGGAGTTCTCGCTGGGCTGGGATCGGCGTTGTTTTTTGGTTCTGTTTTGCTTTTCTTTTCTTTTTTTCAATTTGGTTTTTGGCTTAGTTTCCCTTGTAATAATCTGGGCCGCTCGATACTATTTGCCTTTTTCCTATCTACTCCCCCTGTTTCAAAATATAAGGTTTATTAATTTTTTTAAAAGTTAAATATCTCTGAACATCATAATTATGGGTTGTTGGAACATGATGCAAAGAAATGGGAGCATCTTTGATAATGAATCCCAAGGTGTTGGATGATGGAGAATTTTACTCAAGAATGGTTTCAAAATTGTGGGGCATAGAATGAAACAAAAGAACCTGAATTGCCTCAAGACCTGGATTGACATTTATCTTTGATTCTGTTATTCTGAGATAATTTGCTAAGTGTTGATAATTATCCTTCATGATACCGAGAAAATGAATTGCATAGTATCCTTTGTATTTTTCTTAGTATTACTTTCGTGGATTTTAAATATCTATTAATAGAAACGAAAATCCTGGATCTGCTCATATTCAAATTCGCTGGACTGATTCATATTCTAATTCGTAATTTTCTTATTATTACTTGGTTGAAAAAAGGGTAGTGGCTCAAATTCAAATCTGTCTGCTGACTTCTGGTGCAAACTGTACTACTACTTGTCTACTTGTAATTACGGGTCTGTGCGGTTGCTTAATATCACAGGAACTGCAGCAAAAAAGCCAGTTTGGACGTTCTGAAAGTCTATGCACTCCGTTGAAAAGCATACAGTATGCAATTTTTCCTTCCAATATTTCATACTTCTAGAAAGAGGATAGAAATATTTTCAATATGGAACATGTGACCCAAAGACTGGTGTCTCTTATCTATTCCGAGGAAATATAAGATGCGCCATGCACATCAGATTAATTGGTCGCTGCTGAGCTAGACTGGTAGCGACGAGGCACTACAAGAAACGGCAAACCCCCAGGAACAACTCGGTCAAGCAGGGCGGTTCCTCCCCCCGCCCCTCCACCGCCACCACCCAGAGGAAAATACCAGCATGAAAAGGGCTTAGAGAGGATCTTATTGTCTTAAATGGCAAGAAATGTGCTTAATGTATTAAATATAGAAACCGAATCTAGAAATGCCAAATTTTGGCATGTTATATGTTATTGTGTATGTTGATTATAGAAAAAGTCCGAAGGCAAAACGATGAAGCAACTGGCACTTTCATTAGAAAACCAGACTCGTTACCTATTGAACAATGATTCTTCCCACAACCTCTAGTTTCTAAGCAGTGTATGTCGCAATTTTTGCGAACCTTGTAAATATTTCCCACAACCTCAAGGTGCCATCTGATGACACAATGCCCAGTTTCATGCTTTTACAACTTCTTCGCATTTTTCAGAATTTGAACACCAATAAACTCCATGTTCGGGATCGACTCTTGGCACCCCGACGTTTGGAATTATTTTCCTTTTCCTCGACAAGGCCGACACATAGACTCAAAAACACACATAAAATTGTCAATCCATTTTTGCCAACTTTTTCATGCAGTTCAAATTTAAATTATATTTGTTAAATGCCTATAAATGCACTTAATGGTTTAAATATAGCAAATGAACCCGAAAAAGGCCAAATTTGACATGTAACATGTGATTGTGTATGTTGAGTGTTCAAAATGTTTCAAGGTCAAAAGATAACGCAAATGACACTTCGCCTTAAACCTGACATGTCACCTTCCTGACCCAACGATTCTTCCTTGGAGATGGTTCGGTTTCTAAGCAGTGTACGTCATCACTGTTGCGGAACCTTCTCAAATTTGAGATACTTTCAAATATTATACACATACACCTAATCGGCTGATGATGGACACCGAGTATGGTTATCCATTAGACTATTACTTCGTCCAAAGTCCTTGTGCCGTCCTCCCCAGGGTGAAATGAGCGCTCACAAACCCTAACCGCCTCCACCATCCTTCACCCTTCACTTCCTACTCACCGCCATTGGAGGAGGCCGCCGGGAAAAGCTCGTCCGACGGATGGCGGAGGCGGGGCCATCTCCTTCCTGTCACAGCGACATGATGGTGGTTGTCGAATCTGTCGGCGATCGACATTGTTGGCACCTCATCTATCGGCTGTGGAGCTGCTCCACGAGCTAGGGGGCCCTCTTGCACGCCCGTCCAATGGTAGTTGTTTTCCTTGCGCACCCCTTCTAGTTATATGCGGCTATCATCAGTGACTACAGTAATGAGGCAACCACGATAGCAGCGCGAAATACTGATGTGGTGGAGGGGGTGGTTCTGCTATGGCTTGCCACATCTAGACATTGTCGGCTCTCCACATGTGCGGTAGCTCATGTTCGCAAGCATGTCTTTGATCGTGCAGTGATGTCCCTGGAGGGTTATGCATACGAGCGGCTGTCCCCGGACATGTATGCTGTGGAACGGTGTGTATTTACCATGGTATGTGGGTGTACCCCTCCATGCAACATCATTTTCTTCAGCAAGTGGTGGCGGGAATATACTGTGACTTCGGTCTAATGGTGCTCTCCGAGTACCCGGTCTTAAGTTACGAGGTTAAAACCCTGTCCAACCTTTAATGGTCACGCCTGTCAATGATGAAATCTACGCTTCGCGTCTTTGTTGAAGGCATTGCTTCGGAAATTCCTTCAACGTCTCTCTAGGGTAAAAACTCAGAATTAGAATTTGGGTGATTGGATCTGGCAAGGGCGGCACATGGTCGCTGTTCCTTTCCTGGAGGCATTGATTGTGGAGGATCTTTCTTATAATTCGTGTGTTTTCAAGGATTGTAGTGGTGTTGGTGCTCACTGGAGGTATTTGGTATCATTTTGATTTTACTTCCTCCAATCCTGGAAATTAGAAGACGTGCTCCAGGGGGCCCTTTTTAAAATATCATATTTCCATAGTGCAAAAGGATTTATAGATACAAAAATACATACATAACACATTTGAGGAAAGTTTCATAACAATATACTTTCCTACGTGGTGTAGCAGAAAGGACAAATACGTACCAGAAAATGGCCAATAGTTTTTTGCTGTTGGGGCTGGAATTTTCTTTCCTGCATAGCTTGCAAATCGTACCATTTTTTAAGGAAATTTCACATATCCGTCATGAATATGTTTAAGTTTTCACATAATTTTTTGAACCTGGAAACGTCATTTTCAAAGATTTTCAAAAAATGGGCTCCAAGGAGCATGTCCTCCAAAATTTCGCACCCCTCCATTCCTCCTTATAGCGTGCATTGTTTCTATCTCCAATACCAAAGAGTGGGGTGGAGCTGCATTTTGGACCAAAATAGCCATGTATGCATGTGGTGTTTGTCCAACTCATGTGCGTGCCCCTGAATAGAGGGTTACTTTATGCATGTCCCGTGAATCAAACAGTGTTGATATTGCCAAAATATGCTCAACGCTGCATATGCGCACTACATTGCGGATTTTTTACAGAAAAAAAACCATATGTATGGTTCAGTCAGGATTTGTGAGGAAAAGAACGAGGGGAAGCATCTGCAAAAAAAAAAAAAAGAGGGAAAGGAAAGGTGCACGAATGACTTTGCTTTGCTCGGGACTTCGGAGCCTCCCGATTGGAGCAGCTGCTGCCCAGGAAAGACGACGTTTAACCAACACCCTCTCCAACCGGGAACCGCTAGATTACGTTTTCTAATCGGTTTGGTAAGCGAGAAAGGGACGTGGACATTCTTTTGTCAAAGGATACACACTACTACGTGCTGTACATTTGCTACCCGGCCGGGTCAACACCACGCCGAGAAGGTTGGTTAGCTGGACAAAGCATAAACAAAAACCTGATTAAAAGAACTAGATTGTCATAATCTCTCTCTCTCTCTCTCTCTCTCTCTCAATGCCAGATGTACTCTGCCGTCACAGATGCATAGAAAGTCGCGATCGAAGCCATGGATGGATGGATGCACTGGACCAGTCGGTACAAAGTTATTATAACTGCTGCACGTTTGCCCAAAGTCAAGGTTGAACAATGTACAGAGACATGACAGTGCTGCAACCAGCACCATACGTGTGTGTGCTTTATTTAGCTAGTAGGTTCCACGGGAAGAATGGGTAGGTTTGAATATGACTAGGGTTTGTATATATATAAAGTAAAGCGACCGTAGCGGGTTTGGACCAGCGGGTTTGGACCGGCATTAGTTTGTAGTACTAGTAGTATCGTGATCTGATTTGGTTGTTCGGTTTTGCCGCGTATGCTGGGTACCTCCCCTCAAAGAACACATGCATGCACCCTGTAGTTTTATACTCCCTCTGTACCAAAATAGTTGTCACTGGAGTAGCTGAACTTCAGCTACTCCAGCGACAACTATTTCGGTACAGAGGGAGTATTATTTACTAAATTACTTTAGTTTGGACTTTGCCGACCCTTCAAAAAACTTATTTGGACATCTAACACCAAGTTGAAGGCGCGATATTTGCACACCGCCGCACCCTACTGGTCGGCACATTTGACTTTGGTCCGTCACCGGTCATCGATCGTATCGCCAGCGGCACCTGCCATAGTCGCCAGCACGATTGGCACATCTCGGTTGGAGGTTCTAGCTTTACCTGGTAGATACTTCAAGCTAACTACATTTTTCTCAGAGGATTTCGCTTGATGGGTGGGTTAGGAATTTGCGAGTCAGATATAGGTGTGCCTGATATGCCATAGTACATGCCATTTTAGAAGCGCAAAACAAATTATGGGTTGCCAATGTAAACGGCAAATCTTTAAGTTTGTATCGCTATATTGTATGGCATGTTTAGACATGACAAAGCCATGGATGGTGACGCTATAGAATAACACGTTTTACCTAGGACATTGGCACATTAATATATATATAGTGGTACTATTCTAATTTCGGGATTAGAATAACTATTTGGATCGTAGCTCCCTATATAGGGCCCGCCGGAGGTTCCTGAGATCTGAAAATGCCACCGAACAGAAAAAGAAAACCACCCAAGGCCGATCCCATCGCCCGCAACCTCCTGCCCCACCTACCTCCCCGATCCAGCCCAACCCCCCGCCCATCCCATCCCCAATCCCCGGCGTGCCTCCCTCCACCAGCCCCCCGTCCCCGGCGTTCCTTGGCCTCCCTGGCCCCGCGCGCCTCCCACCAAATCCGGCGACCAGGGAAGGTCCCGATCAGGCGCAGGGGTCGCGCGCGACCTCCTGCCGCCGCCCGTTCATTGACCCGGATCCGTCCCTCGACCCGGATCGCGCCGCCGCCACCGTCCATCGCCCCACATCGCGTCGCCGCCATCGTCCATTGCCCCACATTGCGCCACCACCACCGTCCCATGATGGGGATCGCGGTGCAGCCACCGTCCCACGATGGGGATCGCGGTGCAGGAACTGCCCCACGACGGGGATCGCGCCATTGCAACCTCCATCGGCCCACCTCCCGTCGTCGGGATCATGCTGCCGCGCGACAACCACCGGGATCCTCCCACCGTGCGACCTTCCTCCACATGCCGTCGTGAACTTCTTCCACCGGCCACCGCGACCTTCTTCCCTCCCCTTCCTCGCTGCAGATGAGCTAGCGGGCCGCCATAGCCGCTCTGCCACCAAAACGCCATCGCCTCCGACGGCCCCTCCCGCATCACCTCCGCTTCCCGCCGCCAACCACGGCATGCGGCGCCCTCCGGCCCCGCCACTTTCATCCGACCCTGCTAGTGTCTAGTACATCGGCCCTCCCTTTCATCAGATATATTGGCCTCTGGATCCTCTGACGACCACCACGGCTGAGATCCAATGGATGTTGCCGGCCTTGAGTAGTGGTTGCCGGCGCCTGTGTTTCTCCTGACCAAAACTGATGCATTTCTTCTTGTTCTTCTTCAGTTTTGTTGACTGGTCTTAACGGTCTCCACTGATTGGTCTGTAGGTGATATGTGGATGATTAGTCTGAATGATTGGTCTGAAGTGCCACTGAAGACATATAGAAACTATACTTCACATGTTTCACTGGTTCGAGAGTGTGTCTTGCAATTAGTCTCTGCCCCACCTTAAAACAAAATGATAAAATGATTCATCTACTCCAAGCGTGTGTGTACGTGGATTCGATGGATTTGGTTTTTTCTCTAGTAACTAGCATATTTGGTGAATGTGTGAAGTCCTGCTACAACTAACAGAGAAGGAAAATCACCAATGAACCTCATTTTGAGATAAAATGGAACAAATTTGGAAAAACTTGGCAAGCCCAGAGTATGTCACCACCCATTTCTTTTATAAGACAGTCGTGTGTGCGTGTGTTTGGTGTGCTCGTACTATGGGTATGCTTTTCCTTTATTTTTTGAATAAATCAGAAGTTCATACATACAAAAAACTGAAGTTCAAAAAATAAATGTTTGTATGCATAATTCACATGCGAAATAATGTATTTTGTGTGTGGGTGTGTGCCAAAGACCACAAGTTCAGATGAGGAAAAAGTAATGAAATCAAACCTAAAATTGTTCATTGCACACGTTTGAATAAAAAAGAGGAACACACCATCAAAATATCACACAGAAGGTCAAATTGAAATAACAAATATAGTCCAAAAAAGAGTAATTAGAAAATGGATTTCAAAAACAAACACCCTAGAAGTTTAAATTAAAATAACAGAGCGGCTCAATGTTTACCGAAAACTCGGATTTAACCGCCAATAAAAATTAACACCAAGGACTTCAAATAAAAAATGGAGCAGATAAAAGTTTATATAAAAATGTGTTTGCTCGTTTCTACAACCATAGAAGATCAAATTGAAAAAAAACAAAAGGTAGTTTGATATTTCCCCATTTCTAAAATAGAAACGAAGAAGTTCAAAACAAAAAAACCGATAAGTTCAAATTTTAAAATAACTGACAAAATAATGAAAAGTAAGAAGTTTAAGCAAGAAATAGAATAGTTCAAAATTCATTAAAAAAGATTTTGTCGTTTCTAAATAAAAAAACTCTACAAGTTCAAATTTAAATAACGGACTGGTTCAATATTTCTTACAAACCTAGGATTTTTTTGTTACTAAAAAATAAACCAAGAAGTCCAAATTACAAAAATAGAGAAGTTCGATATTTATCAAAAAACTTCAAATTTTCCATGTTAGTAAATAGAAAATATGAAGAAGTTCAATTTTAAAAAAGGGTAGTTCGATGTATATGGAAAACTCAACTTCTTTCTGTTTATAGGAAAAATAAATGTATGAAGTTCAATTTTATTTAAATGTTTGATGCTTCTTTAAAAACATTTTTTCGGAAAAAAGACTAAGAATTTCAAATTAAAATATCATGGAAGTCCGTAGTATACAGAAAACTCAGATTTTTCTCATTCCTAAAGAATAAAATGGAGAAGTTCAAATTAAAGTAAAGGAACAAATAAAAAGTTTAAAAAGATCTTTCCGCCTTTTTCTTAAAACTAGAAGTTCAAGCTAAAACAACAACGTGATTCGATGGTTATTTAAAAAATATAGGATTTTACCTTTTTTTAAACTCATATATATGTTGTTATTAAAAAAATCAACCATGAAGTTCAAATTGAGAAAACATTGAAATCCGATGTTTGTTTGAAAAATCAAAAACAAATCTTTACCAAAAAAATGCGAAGTTCAAATAAAAAAACAGAGAAGTTCAAAGTGAAAACTACTAGCTATTCAACTACTACATGGAGTGCTTTTCATATACGAAAAAAAGAATAAAAAGACAAGGTCTAAAAAGACATTTAGCTAGAAGTTCATGTGATGGGCCCCGAAAGTTCAAATATTCTTGTAAAGGAGCACTAGTAGAAAAAGGGCCTACAGTCCCGGTTGGTGAGGGCCTTTAGTCCCGGTTCATGAACCGGGACTAAAGGTTCGGTACTAATGCCCTGACCCTTTAGTCCCAGTTCAATCCAGAACCGGGACAGATGGGCCTCCACGTGGCCTGTCGCTGAGCCCAGGCAGGAGGGCCTTTGGTCCCGGTTGGTGGTACCAACCGGGACCAATAGGCATCCACGCGTCAGCATTTCTGTGGCTGGGGTTTTTGTTTTTTT
>NC_041383.1:815796410-815806280 GCF_002162155.2 Triticum dicoccoides | reverse complement strand
ATTTATTTCCAACGATCGTAGCAAGTTGGCCTCGGTTTCTTGGGCACGATATTGAACCTCAGTTGCATCTATGAGATACGTGTTAATGAACCCAATATCTCCCACTTGTCTTTTCTTCAATTCGGCGATCTTCAATCTGCATAATATAGTGAGGATAATTATAAATACATGCAAATGAAAGGGCTGAGTTATATAGAGAGACTTAATGACGGAAGTAGTACTACTTACAGACAGTAGGAGGTGACCGTTGCTTTATCGATGGCCAATTGATTGAAAAACTGATAGAACTCCTCAAATGGAATAGGCAACAGTTCAATTCCAAGGAGGTCATGCTCCTTTTTAACTCTCATATACAAAGTATTCCTCCCCTCAGACTCTTTGCAGGTTTTCATGTACCAATCATGCAATCTTCGCATCATCGTTGATGGAGAACTTTCATCTTTGACGAGAGGCTTCTCATACTCGTATCTTTGTATCTGCACCTCCAAGATATCATAATGTACATCGTCGGGCAGGTAATTTGCAGGATTGCCATAACCGGGCACCATCCTCGGATCGACGATGTCGCTAGCAGGCACCTTGAGCGGGGGGCACGATTGCTTCGCTTGTTCGCCGAGCTGGGCAATTTGTTTCCTAGCTCGTTGTTCTTTCATCCTTTGATCACTTTTAGTACTTCCCGACCTCTCCGCTTCGGCAAATGCCTTTCCAATAATGCTCTCATAGTTGCCTTTCGGTGGAGACTTGGGTGGTTTTGTCAGGGCAGCCAGAGTGCGCTTCCCTTTCACCGGATCTACCTTCTCCTCCGGAGGTGGATGTCTCTTTGCTTTCAACCCTTGAAACCAGTCATCCACTTCGGTCTACGCGATCTTCGCGTTTTCCTCCTCGCTCCTCTCGTACGGTAACTTCTCTGGAGTCTTCAGAGAAGGACCGAATCTGTATCTCCTCCCGCATTTGGCTGTACTGCTAGACGCCGGCAGAGTAGACGGAGCGGATGTCTTCTTTCCTTGCTTACGAGGTGGAGGAGAAGGACTGCGACGCGCCGTAGAAGCCGGAGCGGCGGCGGGTCTCTTCCGCCCTTGCTGACGAGGCGGAGAAGGAGGAGGCTGGCTGCTCGGGCGCGCCGGCGCAGGCGGAGAAGGAGGCGGAGTGCCGCCACGCGCCGGAGAAGGAGCGGGCCGAGTGCCCTGATCGTCACTCGCCGGTGGAGGAGGCGGAGTGCCCTGACTCACCGGAGGAGGAGGAGGAGGCGGAGGTGTCCAGTTCGGAAGGTTGATGAGATCCTTCCGCCATAGGCATGGAGTCTTCAGAGCAGAACCCAGCCGATACTCCCCTTCACCGGTAGGGTGGTCAAGCCGGAGGTCCTCAAATCCCTCCGTTATTTCATCGACCATCACCTTAGCATATCCTTCTGGAATCGGCCGGCAGTGAAAAGTTGAGTCGGGTTTAGTAGGATAAACAGAGCCAACAGCCGCCTTGACCTTCAAATTGCTCCATTGCGCCATAAGGTGGCAATTTTCAGCATCCGTGATAGCATCCACGGGATAGCTGGCAGGAGCCGTCAAGGCATGCTCTGGCTGAAGCAGCTCAGTGGAAGCCACGCTGCTTTTCCGCTGAGATGGCGGGGTAGCTTCGGGGGAAGCTTCGGCAGGTCATTTGCTGCGATCTGCTTCTCGTTCCTCTAGCCCCATTACCCTTTCGTGCAGCGACTGCAGTTGGCTCTGCTCTAGTTTCTTCCTCCTCTCGTGGGTTTTGTAACCCCCTGCGTCCGGAAATCCAGCCTTCCACGAAACGGAGCCTGGCGTGCCTCGTGTCCGTCCAGGGTGCTCAGGATTGCCGAGGGCTCGTCCTTCTCCCTGTCTGGAATGAACGTCCCTTGCTGCGCAGCTTCAATATATTGCTGAAGCTTCTTGACTGGTATGTCCAATTGTTCCTCCGTCCAAATGCACTTCCCTGTTATAGGGTCCAAGGATCCGCCGGCCCCAAAGAACCAAGTCCGGCAACGTTCTGGCCAGTTCATTGTCTCTGGTTCGATCCCTTTATCAAGCAGATCATTCTCAGCCTTGGCCCACTTAGGCTGGGCTACGAGGTAGCCACCTGACCCCGTGCGATGGTGAAGCTTCTTCTTCTCAGCATTTCTCTTGTTTGTCGCCGACATTTTTTTACTCTTTTCCGATGTCTTGTGGGCCACAAATGCGGGCCAGTCATCTCTGATCTTCTCATATTTGCCAATGAATTCTGGTGTCTCATTTTTTTCGACATACCTATTGAGGTCTTTCTTCCAATTCCTGAATAGGTCTGCCATCTTCCTCAGAGCAAAAGACTTGATTAATGGCTCTATAACTGGCTTCTCCGGATCATCCTCCGGCGGTAGGGTGAAATTTGACTTCAGCTCAGTCCAAAGATTCTCTTTCTGCATCTCATTGACATAAGACACCTCAGGGTCTTCGTTCTTAGGCTTATACCATTGCTGGATGCTGATCGGGATCTTGTCCCTAACCAGAACCCCACACTGAGCAACAAATGCCTTCTTTGTCCGGTAGGGTTCAATCGGTTGGCCGTCGCGCGCGATGTGTATGATCTCAAACTTTTCATCCGAGCTCAACTTTTTCTTCGGGCCTCGTCTCTTTACCGAAGTTGTGCTTGATCCGGAGGGCTAGAAAAAAGAACAAAGACGAGAGTTAATTAATATGTGTACATACCAAAACAATGAATGCATCAATTAGCTAGTCAGCATAGGCTTAACTAATATATATACCTGGCCGGACTCGGTTTGGTGATCACCGGAGCCGTCCTCACGGTCTACTTCTTCACCCTCTCCTTCTTGCACCGGCATTGGGTCATCGGAGCCATGTAAATCAATGAGGAGAGGGCCAGCTGCTTCTTCACCCTCTCCTTCCAGACCATCGTTGTCGTTGAGAAACATCGAGGAGAGGGCATCACTTCCTTCTGCGATTATGTCCCTCAACAATGCTTCTTGTGCTTCGTCTCGGGGGGTGTCCATAGTTTCTACAAATATTTACAACATGGCAATTATTATTCAAACATGACAGATATGGATATATTAGTGGCAAACGTAGAACTAGCTAGCTAATCACAATAAGGAATCATATTAGTGGCCTCGATGCTGCTTCTCTAGGGTTTGGGGTGGCCTCGACAACGCTTCAAGGGTTAGGGGGTGGCCTCGAGAACGCTTCAAGCTAGGAGGGGGTAATATCGACCCCCCCCCACGTTTTGAAGCTATCGGGAGGGGGTCGGCGTTGAACAGTACATCTATGTCCCACAAGTGACGTGGGCATCGACGTGGGCATCGACGCCCACAAGCTATTGGATTTCTCCAATACTTTGACACTATAGGAACCCTCGACCCTGAAACCTTCGACCCTTGACCCCTTAACGACCCTCGACCCTCTACCCTAGTTCCCGATCGAAGAGCGGACCTCTAGGTCTTTCCAGTAGGGTAGGTCCCAAAATATAGATTTCTTCTTCCACATGGGTGCATGATTCTCAGCGTCATTCGGAACAGCTAGTCCGCCGGGACCCTTTCCAAAGATTACGTGTAAATCATTGACCATAGCAAGTACGTGATCACCGGTACGCATGGCGGGCTTCTTCCGGTGATCTGCCTCGCCTTTGAAATGCTTGCCTTTCTTTCGACATTGATGGTTGGTCGGAAGAAATCGACGATGGCCCAGGTACACATTCTTCCTGCAGCTTTCCAGGTATATACTATCGGTGTCAAGTAAACAGTGCGTGCATGAGTGGTATCCCTTGTTTGTCTGTCCTGAAAGGTTACTGAGAGCGGGCCAATCGTTGATGGTCACGAACAGCAACGCCTTTAGGTTAAATTCCTCCTATTTGTGCTCATCCCACGTACGTACACCGTTTCCATTCCACAGCTGTAAAAGTTCTTCAACTAATGGCCTTAGGTACACATCAATGTCGTTGCCGGGTTGCTTAGGGCCTTGGATGAGAACTGGCATCATAATGAACTTCCGCTTCATGCACATCCAAGGAGGAAGGTTATACATACATAGAGTCACGGGCCAGGTGCTGTGATTGCTGCTCTGCTCCCCGAAAGGATTAATGCCATCCGCGCTTAAAGCAAACCATACGTTCCTTGGGTCCTTTGCAAACTCATCCCAGTACTTTCTCTCAATTTTTCTCCACTATGACCCGTCAGCGGGTGCTCTCAACTTCCCGTCTTTCTTACGGTCCTCACTGTGCCATCGCATCAACTTGGCATGCTCTCCGTTTCTGAACAGACGTTTCAACCGTGGTATTATAGGAGCATACCACATCACCTTCGCAGGAACCCACTTCCTGGGAGGCTCGCCGTCAACATCACCAGGGTCATCTCGTCTGATCTTATACCGCAATGCACCGCATACCGGGCATGCGTTCAGATCCTTGTAGGCACCGGTAGAGGATGCAGTCATTAGGGCATGCATGTATCTTCTCAACCTCCAATCCTAGAGGGCATACGACCTTCTTTGCTGCGTATGTACTGTCGGGCAATTCGTTATCCTTTGGAAGCTTCTTCTTCATTATTTTTAGTAGCTTCTCAAATCCTTTATCAGGCACAGCATTCTCTGCCTTCCACTCCAGCAATTCGAGTACGGTACCGAGCTTTGTGTTGCCATCTTCGCAATTGGGGTACAACCCCTTTTTGTGATCCTCTAACATGCGATCGAACTTCAGCTTCTCCTTTTGACTTTCGCATTGTGTCCTTGCATCGACAATGACCCGGCGGAGATCATCATCATCGGGCACATCGTCTGGTTCCTCTTGATCTTCAGCAGCTTCGCCCGTTGCAGCACCATCTTGCACATCGTCTGGTGCATCTTGATGTTAAGTAGCATCACCGTATTCAGGGGGCACATAGTTGTCATCGTACTCTTCTTCCTCGCCGTCTTCCATCATAACCCCTATTTCTCCGTGCCTCGTCCAAACATTATAGTGTGGCATGAAACCCTTGTAAAGCAGGTGGGTGTGAAGGATTTTCCGGTCAGAGTAAGACTTCGTATTCCCACATATAGGGCATGGACAACACATAAAACCATTCTGCTTGTTTGCCTCAGCCACTTCGAGAAAATCATGCACGCCCTTAATGTACTCGGAGGTGTGTCTGTCACCGTACATCCATTGCCGGTTCATCTGCATGCATTATATATAATTAAGTGTGTCAAAAATCATTACAGAACATCATGAATAGATAATTAAGTGACCAAATTAATAGAAGTTCATCATCACATAAAAACCAAAGTAGATACATAGTTCTCATCTAACAACATAAAGCTCTGCAGAGCATCTAAATTAATTAAACCATACATTGAAACTATGTAAAACATTTCAATGCGAAAACAAATGCGATCATAATCGCATCCAAGGTAACAACTGATCCAACGGCATAATGATACCAAGCCTCGGTATGAATGGCATATTTTCTAATCTTTCTCATCTTCAAGCGCATTGCATCCATCTTGATCTTGTGATCATCGACGACATCCGCAACATGCAACTCCAATATCATCTTCTCCTCCTTAAGTTTTTTTATTTTTTCCTTCAAGAAATTGTTTTCTTCTTCAACTAAATTTAACCTCTCGACAATAGGGTCGGTTGGAATTTCCGGTTCAACAACCTCCTAGATAACTAAAATCTATGTCACGTTGGTCGGCATAATTTTCATAAACAATAAATGAACCAATAGTTATGAAAAGATAATATATACCACATCCGAATCATAGACAGGACGAGGGCCGACGGGGGCGGATACCAAAACCATCGGCGCACTATATAAGATGCAATAGTAAAAGTAAGAAAATAATACAAGTATCTATCTAAACAAACAAGTAATAATATTTTTCCTTTCAGAAAGAAGATAAGAACAAGAGGCTCACCACGGTGGTGCCGGCGATGAGATCGGCGCGGGTGATCGACGGCGGTGAAGACGGGGACGGGGCGTGACGGACCGCTAAACCTAGATAAATATTGAGGAAAATGGAGCTTGGCGGTCGAGCTTGGAGAGGAGAAACCTTAAGTAGTGTGGCTCGGGCATTCCATCGAACACCTTGTGTGCATAGGAGGTGAGCTAGAGCACCACCAAGCCCTCTCCCCCTCGGCCAGAAAAAACAGAGCAGTGTGCTCTGCTCTTGCGCGAGGGGCTATATATAGGCCGCACCATTGGTCCCGGTTGGTGGCATGAACCGGGACTAAAGGGAACCCTTTGGTCCCGGTTCATGCCACCAACCGGGACCAATAGTGGTGGGCTAGGAGCCAGGACCATTGGTCCCGGTTCGTCCCACCAACCGGGACCAAAAGGTCCGGACGAACCGGGACCAATGGCCCACGTGGCCCGACCGGCCCCCTGGGCTCACGAACCGGGGCAAATAGCTCCATTGGTCCCGGTTCTGGATTGAACCGGGACTAATGGGCTAAACTGGCCTGGACGAAAGCCCTGGTTTCTACTAGTGGAGGTTCACGTACACAGAGAAGTTCGAAGTATATAAAAAACTCAGATTTGTTGCAAGAAGTTCAAGTGCTCTATCCAGAAAAGTTCAAAAATTCTTGCGAAAGAGGTTGACCTTGTATTTCCATGTTCGGTTTTTTCTGTATAAAAATCGAATACAATTCTTTGCTCAAAAATATAAAAAGGTGAAGTTCATATTGAAATAACAAAGAAGTTCGGAGTTTATTAAAACCTAGGATTTACCTGTTCAAAAAATAAAAAACACAACACCATTTTTTGCACTTCTAAAAACAACTCATAAACAAAAAAAATGTAGCTAGAAGTTCAAGTGCTCGACAAGGAAAAGTTCAAAAAAATCTTGTGACAAAGGTTCACCGTGTATTTAGATGTCCAAAATACATAAAAAAATATGTTGTGTTTGTGTTTTAAAATAATTTTCTCAAACCAGAGAGAAGTTCAAAGTGATAACAACCAGAAGTTCACGTACTACATGGTGTGTATTTCATATAAGAAAAATACAATAAAGTGAAACAGAGTGAATTTCGAACAGACATGCCCTAGAAGTTCAACTACTTCACCTAGTGCAAAGAATAGCACATCAAAAATTAGAGTGAAGTTCAAATAGACATGCACGAGAAGTTCAACTACTTCACGCAATGCATTTCCATTCACGATGAAGGCAGAAATCATGATCTCATCGTTTTCTAATTTACTTCAAAACGACCGGAATATCATTTGTGTAAGTTCAAGTCCTCGGTCAGAGAAAGTTAAAAAATATTGGGAGAGAGGTTTGTACAAAAGAATATCATTTGTGTAACACTGACGAAAATGGATGGGAAAATTACAAACAAAAATAAGTGAAGTCTAATGTGAAAACAGCGGGAAGTTCAACTACTACACTGAATGAATTTCATAAGAAAAACTTTTAAAACTGTCACGAGTATGAAAAAATGATCAACACGGAAAAGTTATATGTTTATAGCAGCTTTCCATTGGTGTATCACTTGCTTAATTCCGGTGAGTGTTCTGGCGAGTGAATGAAGAGCTACGAGCAAAAAAAAGCACGTGAAAAACAGAGAGAAGTTCAAGCAGAACTGCCACAGAAGTTCAAGTAATTCACGCGACGCATTTTTGACGAATTTGTTTCGCGATAAAGGCAGAACGAGTGATCTCGCCGTTTTTGAAATTACTTGAAAATGGCTGGGATTCAGAGAAAACCATCAACATGAAAAAGTTTCGCATTTTTTTAGCTTTTCAACAGTATATTATTTGCCTCGTTTCGATGAAGTTTGTAGAAATTACGGCGAAAATACATTTTTAGCCATTTTCAAAATCAAGTAAAACCGTAATAAATTTGGAGAAACAATATATACCAAAAAGTTTCGCATTTGTTCAGGCTTTCCAACGCTATATCATTTGCTACATTCTTACGTATGATTAAAAAATAGATCGAAAATACAAACTTGGTAGAACTTGTACCGTTTTCTAAATTACTCTTAAACCATTCAAAATTAGAAAAAAGTTTCAACATGAGAACAAAGCGCATTTTCATAAGCTTTCCAACGACATATCATTTGTATCAAATGGATTAGGCGTTTAGAAATGGCAACCAAAATACAAACTCGGTTGTTCGGTTTGCGAAATTTTACGATTTTCCACATTACTCTTTAACCATAGAGAATTAGAAAAAAAATTCAGCAGTGGAAGGAGTGGTTTTACAACAGCTTTCCAACGCCATACTATTTGCCTCATTCCGATTAACGGTTTAGAAATGCGATCGAAAATACGATTCATGTTTTTTGTATGAAGAAAAAACGGTTTCCAAAACTGCTCTTAAACCACTTACATTTTGCCAAAATTTTAAGTTGGGTCATGATACTGGTGTCCATAGCTTTCCAACGGTATATCGCAAGCCCCATTTGGGCAATGTTGACGGAAGTTCAACCTAGCATTAGTGGAATTTAGGTCGAACAAATCAGGCAGTAAAATTGCAAAAAACGCAATTTCATCACGACCCGAGAGCAAAATCCGCCAGCGAGCGAGATTTCTATTTTAAAACGGTATTTAGTTGCTAAAAAACCTATCTAGATTACACTAACATCATATAGAACACTACTAACCAGAATAATTCGTGGGGGAAGCCACTGTTGCAAAGATAGCCCGAAGGTCGGGTTCGTACAGAGGGAAGTTCAGGCGCGTGTACAAACAAAAATACGTAACAGACGTTCAACGTGAAAATAGCATGAAGTTCAACTACTATGCTGAATGAATTTCAGATGAAATTTTTTTAAAATCGTTGCGAGTATGAAAAAATGATCAACACGGGAAAGTTGCGTGTTTACAACAGCTTTTCATCGGTATATCACTTGCTCAATTCCGGCGAGTGGATGGAGAGCTAGGAGCAGTGTATAGGGATATACGAGAAAAAAAAGCACGTGAAAAAATAGAGTGAACTTCAAGTACACGTGCCAAGAAGTTCAGGTTCTTCACGCGGTGCATTTTCGAAGAATCAGTTTCGCGACCAAGGCAGAACGAATGATCTCGCTATTTTCGCAATTACTTGAAAACGGCTAGGAATCACAGAAAACCATCAACATGAGATAGTTTCGCATTTTCCGTAGCTTTTCAGCGGTATATTATTTGCCCCATTCCAGTAAAGTATGTAGAAATTATGCCAAAAATACGTTTTTATTCATTTTCTAATTTGACTTAAAACTGTAAGGAATTAGGAGAAATAATATATACAAAAACGTTTCGCATTTGCTCAAGCTTTCCAATGTCGTATCATTTGTTGCATTCGGACGTACGGTTAAAAAATTAGCTCGAAAATACGAACTCGATGGAACTTGTACCCTTTTCCAAATTACTTTTAAACCATTCCAAATTAGAAAAAACTTTTAACATGAAAAGGTAGCGCATTTTCACAAGCTTTCCAATGCCATATCATTTGCCTCAAATGGATGAGCCGTTTAGAAATTACATTGAAAATACGAACTCGGCTGTTCGGTTTGCAAAATTTTATGATTTTCAAAATTACTATTTATCCATAGGGAATTAGAGAAAACTTTCAACATGTGGAAGGAGCGGTTTTGCAGCAGCTTTCCAACGCTATATTATTTACCTCATTCCGATAAATGGTTTAGAAATGCAATCGAAAATACTCTTCACGTTTTTTGTATGAAGAAAAACGGTTTCCAAAACTGCTCTTAAACCGCTTACATTTTGCCAAAAATTTAACTTGGGTCATGATAATTGTGTCCATAGCTTTCCAACGGTATATCGTAAGCCTCATTTGGACACTTTTTAGCTGAAGTTCAACCTAGTACTCGAGGAAGGTCAGGCGCGTTACTCGGGAAGTTCATGTTGTGATCAGAATATTATTCTGATCCCATGATCAGAATAGT
>NC_041383.1:815788853-815796053 GCF_002162155.2 Triticum dicoccoides | reverse complement strand
ATTCGGTATATATATCTATTTGAAATGCATGATAGGAAAAACATAGGAATAGAAAAATTAATGGAGTTTGATGTCATGTTTTGTAGATTTCTACAATAATTTCAAACATAGTACTTGTACAACATAGCTATTTGATGTTGTACAGAAATAATGTACGGAATTGTTCCTTTAAGAGACAGATAAGAGGAGAGATGAAGAGACATGTTGCGTTGGACTTCCCAAAGGAAATGGAAACATGAGGTTTGGCGAAATGTTTAGAATCTTCCAAAATGTGAAGGAAATGAAGAATTTCTATGGGAATTTTCAAAGCCAATACTACAATTGAAAGGGCACCAAAGAAAAAATTTCCTATATTATTACATTCGTATGAAATCATGTGTTCCAAACGGGGCCTTGTCTGATGATTACCCAATAGGATGTGCAATGGAAACTTTATCTATCTCCTAAAAATAGGGCACATGAAAAGGTAACAGTTACGTGACATGACACAGTTATTACCATGTGACAGTAAAAAGAAGCCTTAGGTCCCATATCACCTAAGTTCTGCCTTGATTATGCCCAAGGTTGCCCCACCAAAACATTGCTAGGAAAATTTTGGTTGGGATTTTGTTTCCCTTTTTTAAAGGAGGGGATATCCCTCGATCTCTACATCATTATGATGTGCACATTCATACGTATTAATTATTAAAGAGTATGCGTATCGTTATTCAGTACATTGGAAACACATCAATAAGATTAAAACATCAACCGGTATATAACGGGAAAAATATGCATGCACACATAGCCTATTATTGGACCACCATCCAAGCCAGTTGAATGTATACTGTGCTACTGTCTACCATCAGTTGCACCCGAACGCGATATGCGCCTGTACTTCCACAAGCTGAAGTAAGGACCACATACAAATCCATCTGGTAGTCCTATAAGTGACCCACAAAATATCGAGAATCTTTGCCTATTAAAAATACAATCATTTCTGGAGTTCTATAATGCCCAAAGAAACACACACTCCCACACGGATGTGTCCCTTAAACTTGGAACTTATTCCACCAAACAAACTCGAGGCTACATGAATTATATGCTAAGAGCGGCAAATGGTCAAATAAGATCGTCGTAATCCTAGAATTAGGGCACCTAATTATGCATTAAATAGATAGGGGTTTAGGGTCTTATTGACAAGGGGAGTGGCCATTGCCGATGTCAATGCAATGTCACGTGCCTGCTTGGTTTAGGCATGACGAGGGCTCGAGGTAATAGAACGAGGCTGGTACCGGAGTCGGCATCTTCCGGTGCACCACCTGCATTGTGCGGTCACTGGCCCGTATGAAATGTCCTTCTCATCACACGCTCCCCCTAGACTAGACGAGGGTGATAAGGAGGTGGGGTGCAAATGGAAACTGTTAGTGAATTGGTCATTCACATATCTTAAGCCATAGTATATCATTATCCAACAATAGCATCGTGTGTCGCCGCTTGCAGCTGCACCCGTCCGCACTTGCAGACTGGCGGGTGGTCTTGCAGCAACACGTCCTCCGCACTTGCTGGATGTCGGCTCGCTATGGCACGTGTCCTACCACTAGTAGAAAACGGGGCTAACGTTCGGGCCTGGCCAGCCCATTTTAGTCCCGGTTCTTCAAGAACCGGGACCCATGGGGGGTATTAGACCCGGTTCGTGAGCCCAGGGGGCCGGCCGGGGCCTCGTGGGCATTGGTCCCGGTTCGTGTGGAACCATTTGTCCCAGTTCAAGCCACGAACCGGGACCAATGGTCCTCGCTCCTGGCCCACAATCATTGGTCCCGGTTCGTGGCTTGAACCGAGATAGAAGGGGGAGCTTTAGTCCCGGTTCATGCCACGAACCGGGACAAATAACTTGCCTATATATACCCACTGCCGCGGTAGAGCACTCCACAGTGCTCTGTTTTTTTCAATCCGGCGAGGAGAGGGCATTTGGGTGCTCTAGTTCACCTCCTATGCACATGACGTGTTTGATGAAATGCCTTAGCCACACTAGTTAAGCTTTCTCCTCTCGAAGCTCGACCTCGGAGCTCCATTTTTTTCGAGATTTGTCTAGATTTAGCAGTCCGTCACGCCCCGTCCCCGTTTTCACCGCCGTTGATCGCCCGCGCCGATCTTGTCGCCGGCACCACCGTGGTGAGCCTCTTGTTCTTATCTTCTTTTTGATACTTCTCTGATTTTCTTACTTTAGTTGGTTATTTGTCTAATTTTCTTAATTTTGACACACATAATTATATATAATGCACGCAGATGAACCGGCAATGGATGTATGGTGACAGACACACACCCGAGTACATTAAGGGCGTGCATAATTTTCTCGAAGTGGCTGAGGCAAACAAGCAGAATGGTTTTATGTGTTGTCCATGCACTAAATGTGGGAATACAAAGTCTTACTCTGACCGGAAAATCCTTCACACCCACCTGCTTTACAAGGGTTTCATGCCACACTATAATGTTTGGACGAGGCATGGAGAAATAGGGCTTATGATGGAAGACGACGAAGAAGAAGAGGACGATAACAACTATGTGCCCCCTGAATACGGTGATGCTGCAACGGGGGGAGCTGCTGAAGATCAAGAGGAACCAGACGATGTGCCCGATGATGCTGCAACGGGGGAAGCTGCTGAAGATCAAGAGTAACCAGACGATGTGCCCGATGATGATCTCCGCCGGGTCATTGTCGATGCAAGTTCGCAATGCGAAAGTCAAAAGGAGAAGCTGAAGTTCGATCGCATGTTAGAGGATCACAAAAAAAGGTTGTACCCCAATTGCGAAGATGGCAACACAAAGCTGGGTACCGTACTGGAATTGCTGCAGTGGAAGGCAGAGAATGTTGTGCCTGACAAAGCATTTGATAAGCTACTGAAAATATTGAAGAAGAAGCTTCCAAAGGATAATGAATTTCCCGACAGTACGTATGCGGCAAAGAAGGTCGTATGCCCTCTAGGATTGGAGGTGCAGAAGATACATGCATGCCCTAATGACTGCATCCTCTACCGCGGTGCGTATGAGGATTTGAACGCATGCCCGGTATGCGGTGCATTGCGGTATAAGATCAGACGAGATGACCCTCGCGATGTTGACGGCGAGCCCCGCAGGAAGAGATTTCCTGCGAAGGTGATGTGGTATGCTCCTATAATACCACGGTTGAAATGACTGTTCAGAAATAAAGAGCGTGCCAAGTTGATGCGATGGCACAGTGAGGACCGTAAGAAAGACGAGAAGTTGAGAGCACCCGTTGACGGGTCGCAGTGGAGAAAAATCGAGAGAGAGTACTGGGCTGAGTTTGCACGTGACCCAAGGAACGTATGGTTTGGTTTAAGCGCGGATGGCATTAATCCTTTTGGGGAGCAGAGCAGCAATCACAGCACCTGGCCCGCGACTCTGTGTATGTATAACCTTCCTTCTTGGATGTGCATGAAGTGGAAGTTCATTATGATGCCAGTTCTCATCCAAGGCCCTAAGCAACCCGGCAACGACATTGATGTGTACCTAATTCCATTAGTTGAAGAACTTTTACAGCTGTGGAATGGAAACAGTGTACGTGCGTGGGATGAGCACAAACAGGAGGAATTTAACCTGGATGCGTTGCTGTTTGTAACCATCAACGATAGGCCCGCTCTCAGTAACCTTTCAGGACAGACAAACAAGGGATACCACGCATGCACGCACTGTTTAGCTGACACCGAAAGTATATACCTGGGAAGCTGCAGGAAGAATGTGTACCTGGGCCATCGTCGATTTCTTCCGACCAACCATCAATGTCAAAAGAAAGGCAAGCATTTCAAAGGCGAGGCAGATCACCGGAAGAAGCCTGCCATGCGTACCGGTGATCACATACTTGCTATGGTCAATGATTTACACGTAATCTTTGGAAAGGGTCCCGGCGGACTAGCTGTTCCGAGTGACGCTGAGGGACACGCACCCATGTGGAAGAAGAAATCTATATTTTGGGACCTACCCTACTGGAAAGACCTAGAGGTCTGCTCTTCAATCGACGTGATGCATGTGACGAAGAACCTTTGCGTGAACCTGCTAGGCTTCTTGGGCGTGTATGGGAAGACAAAAGATACAGCTGAGGCACGGGCGGACCTGCAATGTTTGCACGAAAAAGACGGCGTGCCTCCAAAGCAGTATGAAGGTCCTGCCAGCTACGCTCTTACCAAAGAAGAGAAGGAAATCTTCTTTGAATGCCTGCTTAGTATGAAGGTCCCGACTGGCTTCTCGTCGAATATAAAGGGAATAACAAATATGGCAAAGAAAAAGTTTCAGAACCTAAAGTCTCATGACTGCCACGTGATTATGACGCAACTGCTTCCGGTTGCATTGAGGGGGCTTCTACCCGAAAATGTCCGATTAGCCATTGTGAAGCTATGTGCATTCCTCAATGCAATCTCTCAAAAGGTGATCGATCCAGAAATCATACCAAGGCTAAGGAGTGATGTGGTGCAATGTCTTGTCAGTTTCGAGCTGATGTTCCCACCATCCTTCTTCAATATCATGACGCACGTCCTAGTTCATCTAGTTGACGAGATTGTCATTCTGGGCCCCGTATTTCTACACAATATGTACCCCTTTGAGAGGTTCATGGGAGTCCTAAAGAAATATGTCCGTAACTGCACTAGGCCAGAAGGAAGCATCTCCATGGGCCATCAAACAGAGATGTCACTGGGTTTTGTGTTGACTTCATTCCTGGCCTTAAGAAGATAGGTCTCCCTAAATCACGGTATGAGGGGAGACTGACTGGAAAAGGCACACTTGGAGGGGAGACAATAATATGCAGGGAAGGATATTCTTGGTCTCAAGCACACTGCATAGTTCTACAGAACTCTACCTTGGTGACCCCTTATGTCGATGAACACAAGAACAGTCTACGCTCCAAACACCCGGAGCAGTGCGACGACTGGATTACATGTGAACACATCAGGACTTTCAGCAGCTGGTTGGAAACATGTCTCAGAGGTGAAAACACTATTTGTGATGAGCTGTACTCATTGTCCAGGGGACCATCTTCGACTGTAATGATTTGGAAAGGATACGAGATAAATGGGAATACATTTTACACGATCTCCCAAGATCAAAAGAGCACCAACCAAAACAGTGGTGTCCTCTTTGATGCAGCCACCGAGAGGGGAAAGGACACATATTATGGTTACATAGTGGACATATGGGAACTTGACTACAGAGTAGATTTTAAGGTCCCTTTGTTCAAATGCAAATGGGTCAATCTGTCAGGAGGCAGGGTACAGGTAGACCCACAGTACGGAATGACAACAGTAGATCTGAACAATCTTTGGTACACTGACGAACCATTCATCCTAGCCAATGATGTGGCGCAGGTTATCTATGTGAAGGACATGTCTACCAAACCGAGAAAAATAAAAAATAAGGAAGCGAATACATTATACGATGAGCCAAAGCACCACATAGTTCTTTCAAGAAAAAGGGACATCGTGGGAGTGGAGGGCAAGACAGACATGTCCGAAGATTATGAAAAATTTCATGAAATTCCTCCCTTCAAAGTCAAGGCTAACCCAAGCATCCTGATAAATGATGAAGATTATCCATCTTTATGGCGCAATAAGGAAAGGACACAAGCGAAGAAAAAGTGAAGACTTTGTCCACAACTATTATGATGATACCATGCCAACTTTCAACCTTTTCGTAGTTCATTTGAAATGCCTATTGTAACAGACAATTTTCCGTATGAAATCCTGATACTTTGAAAGAGACAACTTTCTTGCACATGCTATGTGGATGAAATGATGATACCATGCCAACTTCCAACCTTTTCAGAGTTCATTTGAAATGCTTTTCAATTTCAGGGTCTTATAGCTCAAAATAATCAATAAATGCATGAAAAATAATAAATGAAGTCAGAAAGGGTTGAAAATTGATGATGTGGCTTTGTATGGTGCATTTTGAACACACAAAAAGTCAGGAGTTCAAATAAGTTTAAAAAATGAATCCATTTTGTACACGAAGTGTATCCAGTTTTTCCCATAACCCTCTCAACTTCTTAGCACATGATATGTGGGTGAAATAATGATACCATGCCAACTTTCAACCTTTTCAGAGTTCATTTGAAATGCTTTTCAATTCCAAGGTATTATAGCTCAAAAAAACCTAGTAAATGCTTTTATAAAACTCTAATAGCAAAAGGAATCAACTAAAAAGCTTTTATAAACCTCTAGTATTTTTTAAACTAAAATTATATAAAATTTATGCAACTAAAATTATCAAAGTATTTTCTTTTCAAAACATGAAAAGCAGAAAGAATTATCATAAAGAATTTTTTGTTAGAAACTTTAGTAGCAAAAAGAATTTTCATAAAGATTTTTTTGATAGAAACTTAAATAACGAAATCTATTTTTTGAACATAATGATAAAACGCAATAATATTAAATAGCAGGAAAAAGAATCACTCAAGATATATTTTTATAGTGACGTTATTCACAAACTAGTGATTCACACAAATTTCGAAGAATTAAAATTTAAACTATTGAAATTTGGAAACTAATGGAGTAACAGAAAGAATAAAAAAATAAAGCAAAAATCAAAAGAAAATAAATAATTCAAAAAACAAAAAAATACTAGAAAAAAAATAAAAAAATGCCGCCTAATGGGCCACACGGCCTGCATACGACTAGAAACCTATCTGTACATGGTCCAGGATGCAGGCCCGCTGGCCCAATAGGCCCAACAAGGCAGTGACAAGGGTAGGCAACTAATGCCTGCATATTAGAGAGGATCTCAGCACCTGAGCTGCAACGCAGCTTATAAACAGGTGCTGAGCTCTCTCAGCTAGCGAGGTGGGACTAAACTTCCCACCACACCGCGCCAGCACAAGGCCTTTGGTCCCGTTGGTGCCACCAACCGGGACTAAAGGGCTGCATTGGTCCCGGTTGGTGGCACAAACCGGTACCAATGCCCCCCCTTTAGTCCCGGTTGGTGGCACCAACCAGGACCAAAGGCATGTGCTCCCTACCCTTTGGGCTGCTGAAAAGAGGCCTTTGGTCCCGGTGGGCTACTGAAAAGAGGCCTTTGGTCCCGGTTGGTGCCACCAACCGGGACTAAAGGTCGCATTAGTCACGATTTGTATCACGAACCGGGACCAATGAGTCGCATATATAACTCGCACTTGTCAAATTTTTGTTCAGTTCGTTCTTCCTCGCACTGACGCCG
>NC_041383.1:815748127-815788233 GCF_002162155.2 Triticum dicoccoides | reverse complement strand
GTCGTCGCCGTCGTTGCCCCGTGCCGTCCCGCGCTGTCCCGCACCGCCCCGACGCCGTCCCGCGCCGCCCCGACACCGTCGCCGCCCCCCGTCCCGCGCCCCGTGCCCTGCGACGTTGCCGGCCCCTGCCCGTCGCTGCCCCGCCCCGCGCCGCCCCTCACCGTCGACCGTCGCCGCGCCGCCCCTCACGCACCGTCGCCATCGCCGTCCCCTGTCCGTCGCCCTCGCCACGCCCCTCACGCCGTCGCCATCCCGTGAGGTTGAATTTTGCTAATTTAATTTGATGTGTAGTTAATTTAGATGTGTAGTTAATTGAGTTAGATTTTGTTAGATTTTTTGTATTTCATAGATATTTTTGTTAGATGTGTAGTAATTTAGATGTGTAGCTCATAGATTTTTTTTCATATACTGTAATTTGTTCATATTGTGTTAGATTTTTTTTCTGTTAATAGATTTTCTTTGTGATATTATTGTTGAATATGCATGTTTGTATGTTCATATATATGCAAAGATCGAATATGTCAATTTTTTATGATTTTTTTCTGTTCATAGAATTTTTATGATTTTTTTCTGTTGTAACTTTGTTCATAGAATTTTAATGATTTTTTGTTCATAGAATTTTCTTTGTCGATTTATGTATAGGTTCATATTGTGTATGTTTAGGAAAATTGTGTATGATCAAAGTCATTTATGAATATGTTCATATTTAGAAGAGAGAAAAAAGGAAAATAAGAAGAGAAAGTGTTTAATATAATTAGTTAGAAAAATAATAGAACTATAGTTAAACTAGTTTATTTTTAGTAAGTACTACTTTATTTTATTTATAGTAAGTGCTTAATATATAGTTGAACTAGCTAGTTGATTTAATAAACTACTTTATTTTACTATAGAAGTAGTTTATTTTTAGTAAGTGCTTAGTAGTTGAACTAGTTGATTTAATTAATAAAACTACTTTATTTTACTATATATAGAAGTAGTTCCCGCATCGACGTCGACGATGCCTATCCTGCATCCTCGTCGTCGACTCGGCGGTGGAGGCCTGCTTGATCAGGGTCATGTCCGGGACTGGGCTCCACCGGGCTGGTATTGGGAGGTGCTACCTTCCGGGAGGCGTAGGTTAGTGAGGAGTCATCCCGTTGTTGACCCGATCCTTGTTTGGTGACGGTCGCGTGGGCCAGTGACAGTGCCGAGGCTTCCGGACACTGCGGAGGTGGTACGTCACCGTGTCAGCGAGGAGGACGAGCACGTCCGTCGCTACATGGTTGCGTTGGAGGGCAGGTTCGATAATAACTGGCAGGTTCTTCAGGGATCTCACTGGAGCTATGATCCTGTGATGGTTCCTTATCTTTGGGTGTCCACCGCCCGCGACGATACCCGTCGGGCGCTACGGTTCTAGCTGTATTAGCGATGCTATATGTATGATAGTATTCGAGGAGTATTAGTGATAATATTCGACGATGTACGGACATAAGATATGATGTACTTTTGCTTATAATTGAATGCATGCTAATTTGAATACTACTTTAATTATTTTACGATTTGGTTTTGCTTATTGAATGCTCATATTGGAAAAGTACTCCTACTTTGAATGCTAAAATTGAAGAGCACTCTATGCAGAAATCTAGGAGCCTCTCCATCATCCACGCCGTCGTGGGGTAGCTTCTCCTTCATTCCCGTGTGCTAGACAATTTGGTGTAATAATGCAGTCGGGAATGAAAGGAGGAGCTACCATCACCGATAGTCAACCCGTGATTAATAATAATGATCTAACTTAGGTTTTTTAGTACATATATTTAATTGTACAAGTTTAATATTTGAATTAGGAACATAGGCTGGAAATGTCGTACTTGGATGATGAAAACCGCCCGGGGGAGTGCGTCTGGTGCCACGACGACCGAGGTATGTGCAAAAGGTTCCTTGAGCTGGACGAAGATCGGCGCTTCAACATTAAGCTCGAGGAGACCTTCGATGTTAAAACGGTACGCAACGACGACAATAGTTTTTTTCGTAATTAAGCATGACTTCAACTATTTTAACGTGTATTTTTCATCTTTTCCAATTCGACTAGCTTATCCCATGCTATGCAAGACGCTATGTCTTGGAGAGGATGGGTTTTCAAGACGATGAAAGTATGGAAACCAAAACAATTCACCTAAGGACCCATCATGGTGTGGATTTTGAAGTAAAGCTATAAAATGCTGAGAGTGTAACCCATTTTGGTTGCAAAAATTGCGAAGCACTTTGCAAGATGTATGGTTTTTATGAGGGTATGCTTGTCACCATGGATCTTGGTGGTCCTACAATCGAGCAAGACAATATGGACATTTGGGTCCTTGTGGATACACTTCCAATTCTTCCCTCGTGTGAGCTTCTCAAGCATAGTTATTAAGTAATTTATATTGTTTATTTCAAAATAGTTGACAGCTTATTTCCATTGACAGATTATTTTCATTCTTCAAAGAATGTGCGGAAGATGGTAGACAAAACCCACTACACCGATGGCTCCGAATTAACTTATACGGAGAAAAATCATCTGATCTCATTTTGTACTGATCTTGAGAATTACAATATCAACAATCGAAATCCTCAACATTATGGTCAATACGTGCCACTAGTGCATGTGTTGAACTATGATAACTACCATGGAGATGTTGGGGAACGTAGCAGAAATTCAAAATTTTCTATGCATCACCAAGATCAATCTATGGAGAGACTAGCAACGAGAGAGAGAGGGAGTGCATCTTCATACCCTTGAAGATCGCTAAGCGGAAGCGTTGCAAGAACGCGGATGAGGTAGTCCCACTTGGGAGAGAGAGACTCATGTGTTGGGCAGCCCCAAAACCTCCACTATATATAGGAGGAGGGAGAGGGGAGGCGCCCTAGGGTTTCCCCTAGGGGGGGCGGCGGCCAGGGCATATGGGATCTCCCCTTTGGGTGACTTGGCCCCCAAGCCAGGAGGTGGGAACCCTAGATGGGGCGCCCCAAACCCCCTGGTCACGTGGGAATAGGTGAGGGGGGCGCACAGCCCCTTAGTGGGCTGGTTTGCCCCCTCCCCTTGGCCCATGAAGCCCCCCAACACTTGCCGGGGCTCCCGAAACACCTTTCGGTCATGTTGGTCATCACCCGGTACCTCCAGAACACTTCCAGACTCCAAAACCCTTCGTCCAATATATCAATCTTCACCTCCGGACCATTCCGGAACTCCTCGTGACGTCCGAGATCTCATCCGGGACTCCGAACAACATTCAGTAACCACGTATATCTATTCCCTATAACCCTAGCGTCATCGAACCTTAAGTGTGTAGACCCTACGGGTTCGGGAACCATGCAGACATGACCGAGACAACTCTCCGGCCAATAACCAACAGCTGGATCTGGATACCCATGTTGGCTCCCACATGTTCCACAATGATCTCATCGGATGAACCATGATGTCAAGGATTCAATCAATCCCGTATACAATTCCCTTTGTCTACCGGTATAGTACTTGCCCGAGATTCGATCGTCGGTATGCCGATACCTTGTTCAATCTCGTTACCGGCAAGTCTCTTTACTCGTTCTGTAACACATCATCCCGCGATCAACTCCTTGATCACATTGTGCACATTATGATGATGTCCTACCGAGTGGGCCCAGAGATACCTCTCTGTCACACGGAGTGACAAATCCCAGTCTCGATTCGTGCCAACCCAACAGACACTTTCGGAGATACCCGTAGTGCACCTTTATAGCCACCCAGTTATGTTGTGACGTTTGGTACACCCAAAGCATTCCTACGGTATCCGGGAGTTGCACAATCTCATGGTCTAAGGAAAAGATACTTGACATTTAGAAAAGCTTTAGCATACGAACTACACGATCTTGTGCTAGGCTTAGGATTGGGTCTTGTCCATCACATCATTCTCCTAATGATGTGATCCCGTTATCAATGACATCCAATGTCCATGGTCAGGAAACCATGACCATCTGTTGATCAACGAGCTAGTCAACTAGAGGCTCACTAGGGACATGTTGTGGTCTATGTATTCACACATGTATTGCGGTTTCCGGTCAATACAATTATAGCATGAATAATAGAAAATTATCATGAACAAGGAAATACAATAATAACCATTTTATTATTGCCTCTAGGGCATATTTCCAACATTCTCCCACTTGCACTAGAGTCAATAATCTAGTTCACATCACTATGTGATTGTAATGAATCGACACCCATGGGGTTTGATCATATCTCGCTTGTGAGAGAGGTTATTAGTCAATGGATCTGAACCTTTCAGATCCATGTGTGCTTTGCAAATCTCTATGTCATCTTCTAGATGTAGCTACCACGCTATATTCGGAGCTATTCCGAATAACTGTTCTACTATACGAATCCGGTTTACTACTCAGAATAATCCGGATCAGTGTCAAAGTTTGCATCAGCGTAACCCTTTACGACGAACTCTTTTACCACCTCCATAATCGAGAAAATTCCTTAGTCCACTAGTTACTAAGGATAAGTTTGACCGCTGTCCTGTGATCCATTCCTAGATCACTCTTGTACCCCTTGACTGACTCATGGCATGGCGCACTTCCGGTGCGGTACACAACATAGCATACTATAGAGCCTACGTCTGAAGCATAGGGGATGACCTTCGTCCTTTCTCTCTCTTCTGCCATGGTCATGTCTTGAGTCTTACTCAATACTCACACCATATAACACAGCCAAAAACTCCTTCTTTGCTGATCTATTTTGAACTCCTTCAAAATCTTGTCACGGTATGTATTCATTTGAAAGTACTATTAAGCGTTTTGATCTATCCTTATAGATCTTGATGCTCAATGTTCAAGTAGCTTAATCCAGCTTTTCCATTGAAAAACACTTTTCAAATAACCCTATAAGCTTTCCATAAATTCTACATCATTTCTGATCAACAATATGTCAACAACATATACTCATCAGAAATGCTATAGGGCTCCCACTCACTTCTTTGGAAATACAAGTTTCTCATAAACTTTATATAAACCCAAAATCTTTGATCATCTCATCAAAGCGTATATTCCAACTCCGAGATGATTACTCCCGTCCTTATAAGGATTGCTGGAGCTTTGCACACTTGTTAGCATCTTTCAGGATTGACAAAACCTTCTGGTTGTATCACATACAACCTTTCCTCAAGAATAACATCGAGGAAACAATGTTTTGACATCCTATCTGCAAGATTTCATAAATCATGCAGTAATTGCTAATATAATTCCAACAGACTCTTAGCATCACTACGAGTGAGAAAGTCTCATCGTAGTCAACTCCTTGAACTTGTCGGAAAACATCTTAACGACAAGTCGAGCTTTCTTAATGGTGATACTTACCATCATTGTCCGTCTTCCTTTTAAAATCCATCTGTACCCAATAGCCTTACGACCATCAAGTAGTTCTTCCAAAGTCTACACTTTGTTTTCATACATGGATCCTCTCTCGGATTTTATGGCCTCGAGCCATTCGTTAGAATCCGGGCCCACCATCGCTTCTCCATAGCTCGTAGGTTCATTGTTATCTAGCAACATGACCTCCAAGATAGGATTACCGTACCACTCCGAAGCAGTACGCATCCTTGTCGACCTACGAGGTTCGGTAGTGACTTGATCCGAAGTTTCATGATCACTATCATCAGCTTCCACTTCAATTGATGTAGGTGCCACAGGAACAACTTCCTGTGCCCTGCTACACACTAGTTGAAGTGATGGTTCAACAACCTCATCAAGTCTCCACCATCCTCCCACTCAATTCTTTTGAGACAAACTTTTCCTCGAGAAAGGACCCGATTCTAGAAACAATCCCTTTTGCTTCCGGATCTGAGACAGGAAATATACCCAACTGTTTTTGGGTGTCCTATGAAGATGTATTTATCCGCTTTGGGTTCGAGTTTATCAGGATGAAACTTTTTCACATAAGCGTCGCAGCCCCAAACTTTCAAGAAACGACAGCTTAGGTTTCTCTAAACCATAGTTCATACGGTGTCATCTCAACGGAATTACGTGGTGCCCTATTTAAAGTGAATGTGGTTGTCTCTAATGCCTAACCCATGAACGATAGTGGTAATTCGATAAGAGACATCATGGTATGCACCATATCCAATAGGGTGCAGCTATGATGTTCGGACACACCATCACACTATGGTGTTACAGGCGGTATTAGTTGTGAAACAATTTCCACAAGGTCTTAATTGTGTACCAAACTCGTAACTCAGATATCCATCTCTATGATTGTATCATAGACATTTTATCCTCTTGTCACGATGATATTCAACTTCACTCTGAAATTACTTGAACCTTTCAATAATTCAGACTTGTGTTTCATCAAGTAAATATACTCAACATCTACTCAAATCATCTGTGAAGTAAGAACATAACGATATCCACTGCATGCCTCAGCACTCATTGGACTGCACACATCAAAATGTGTTACTTCCAACAAATTGCTTTCTTGTTCCATGTTACTGAAAACGAGGCTTTTCAGTCATCTTGCCCATGTGTTATGATTTGCATGACTCAAGTGATTCAAAATCAAGTGAGTCCAAACGATCCATCTGCATGGAGTTTCTTCATGCGTATATATCAATAGACATGGTTCGCATGTCTCAATCTTTTCAAAAAATGAGTGAGTCCAAAGATCCATCAACATGAAGCTTCTTCATGCGTTTTATACCAATATGACTCAAATGGCAGTGCCACAAGCAGGTGGTACTATCATTACTATCTTATATCTTTTGGCATGAACATGCGTATCACTACGATCAAGATTCAATAAACCATTCATTTTAGGTGCAAGACCGTTGAAGGTATTATTCAAATAAATAGAGTAACCATTATTCTCCTTAAATGAATAACTGTATTGCGATAGACATAATCCAATCATGTCTATGCTCAACGCAAACACCAACTAACAATTATCTAGGTCTAACAACAATCCCGATGGTAGAGGGAGCGTGCGATGCTTGATCTCATCAAGCTTGGAAACACTTCCAACACATATCCTCATCTCACCTTTAGCTAGTCTCCGCTTATTCCGCAGCTTTTATTTCGAGTTACCAACACTTAGCAACCGAACCGGTATCTAATACCCTGGTGCTACTAGGAGTACAAGTAAAGTACACATTTATTATAATGTATATCCAATATACTTCTGTTAACCCTGCCAGCCTTCTCATCTACCAAGTATCTAGGGTAGTTATGCTTCAGTGACCGTTCCCTCATTACAGAAGCACTTAGTCTCGGGTTTGGGTTCAACCCTCGGTTTCTTCACTGGAGCAGCAACTGATTTGTCGTTTCATGAAGTACCCCTTGTTGCCCTTGCCCTTCTTGAAACTAGTGGTTTCACTAACCATCAACAATTGGTGCTCCTTCTTGATTTCTACTTTCGCGGTGTCAAACATCGCGAATATTTCAAGGATCGTCATATCTATCCCTGATATGTTATAGTTCATCACGACGCTCTAGTAGCTTAGTGGCAATGTCTTTGGAGAAACATCACTATCTCATCTGGAAGATTAACTCCCACTCGATTCAAGTGATTGTTGTACCCAGACAATCTGAGTACAAGCTCAATGATTGAGATTTTCTCCCATAGTTTGTAGGCTAAGAAGCTCGTCGGAGGTCTTATACCTGTTGACGTGGGCACAAGCCTGAAATCCCAATTTCAGCCCTTGGAACATCTCATATGTTCCGCGACGTTTCTAAAACGTCTTTAGCGCCTCAATTCTAAACCGTTTAACATTACTGAACTATCATGTAGTTATCAAAACCTGTATGTCAGATGTTCACAATATTCACAGACGACGTTCGAGGTTCAGCACACCGAGCGGTGCATTAAGGACATAGGCCTTCTACGCAGCAATGAGGGCAATCCTCAGTTACGGACCCAGTTCGCATAATTGCTACTATCAACTTTCAACTAAATTTTCTCTAGGAACATATCTAAAACAGTAGAACTAAAACGCGAGCTACGACATAATTTGCAAAGACCTTTTG
This sequence comes from Triticum dicoccoides, assembly GCF_002162155.2. Classification (NCBI taxonomy): domain Eukaryota; kingdom Viridiplantae; phylum Streptophyta; class Magnoliopsida; order Poales; family Poaceae; genus Triticum; species Triticum dicoccoides. Next base: position 815,780,226 of record NC_041383.1, on the reverse strand, counting down.
ACTATGTTCAGGATAATTAAGTTCATCTAATGAACTCCCACTCAGATAGACATCCCTCTAGTCATCTAAGTGATACATGATCCGAGTCAACTAGGTCGTGTCCGATCATCACATGAGACGGACTAGTCATCATCGGTGAACATCTTCATGTTGATCGTATCCACTATACGACTCATGTTCGACCTTTCGGTCTCTTGTGTTCCGAGGCCATGTCTGTACATGCTAGGCTCGTCAAGTCAACCTAAGTGTTTCGCGTGTGTAAATCTGGCTTACACCCGTTGTATGTGAACGTTAGAATCTATCACACCCGATCATCACGTGGTGCTTCGAAACAACGAACTTTCGCAACGGTGCACAGTTAGGGGGAACACTTTCTTGAAATTATTATGAGGGGTCATCTTATTTACTACCGTCGTTCTAAGCAAATAAGATGCATAATCATGATGAACATCACATGCAATCAAAAAGTGACATGATATGGCCAATATCATTTTGCTCCTTCTGATCTCCATCTTCGGGGCTCCATGATCATCATCGTCACCGGCATGACACCATGATCTCCATCATCATGATCTCTATCATCGTGTCTCCATGCAGTTGTCCCGCCAACTATTACTTCTACTACTATGGCTAACGGTTTAGCAATGAAGTAAAGTAATTACATGGCATTATTCAGTGACACGCAGGTCATACAATAAATAAAGACAACTCCTATGGCTGCTGCCGGTTGTCATGCTCATCGACATGCAAGTCATGATTCCTATTACAAGAACATGATCAATCTCATACTTCACATATCATTCATCACATTCTTTTGGCCATATCACATCACATAGCATACCCTGCAAAAACAAGTTAGACGTCCTCTAATTGTTGTTTGCATGTTTTACGTGGCTGCTATGGGTTTCTAGCAAGAACGTTTCTTACCTACACAAAAGCCACAACGTGATATGCCAATTGCTATTTACCCTTCATAAGGACCCTTTTCATCGAATCCGATCCGACTAAAGTGGGAGAGACTGGCACCCACTAGCCACCTTATGAAACAAGTGCATGTCAGTCGGTGGAACCTGTCTCACGTAAGAGTACGTGTAAGGTCGGTCCGGGCCGCTTCATCCCACAATACCGTTGAAACAAGATAGGACTAGTAACGGTAAGCATATTGAACAAAATCAATGCCCAAAACAACTTGTGTTCTACTCGTGCATAGAATCTACGCAATAGACCTAGCTCATGATGCCACTGTTGGGGAACGTAGCAGAAATTCAAAATTTTCTACGCATCACCAAGATCAATCTATGGAGAGACTAGCAACGAGAGAGAGAGGGAGTGCATCTTCATACCGCGGAAGCGTTACAAGAACGTGGATGAGGTAGTCGTACTCGTGGCGATTCAGATCACGGGTCGATTCCGATCTAAGCGCCGAACAACGGCGCCTCCGCGTTCAACACACGTGCAGCCCGGTGACGTCTCCCATGCCTTGATCCAACAAGGAGAGAGGGAGAGGTTGGGGAAGACTCCGTCCAGCAGTAGCACGACGGCGTGGTGGTGGTGGAGGAGCGCGGTACTCCAGCAGGGCTTTGCCAAGCACTACGAGAGACGAGGAGGGAGAGAGGTAGGGCTGCGCCTTGGGAGAGAGAGACTCATGTGTTGGGCAGCCCCAAAACCTCCACTATATATAGGGGGAAGGGAGAGGGGGAGGCGTCCTAGGGTTTCCCCTAGGGGGGCGGCGGCCAGGGCAGATGGGATCTCCCCTTTGGGTGACTTGGCCCCCAAGCCAGGAGGTGGGAACCCAAGATGGGGCGCCCAAAACCCCCTAGTCACGTGGGAATAGGTGAGGGGGGCGCACAGCCCTTAGTGGGCTGGTTTGCCCCCTCCCCTTGGCCCATGAAGCCCCCAAACACTCGTCGGGGCTCCCAAAACACCTTTGGGTCATGCTGGTCATCACCCGGTACCTCCGGAACACTTCCGGACTCCAAAACCCTTCGTCCAATATATCAATCTTCATCTCCGGACCATTCCGGAACTCCTCGTGACGTCCGGGATCTCATCCGGGACTCCGAACAACATTCGGTAACCACGTATATCTATTCCCTATAACCCTAGCGTCATCGAACCTTAAGTGTGTAGACCCTACGGGTTCGGGAACCATGCAGACATGACCGAGACAACTCTCCGGCCAATAACCAACAGCGGGATCTGGATACCCATGTTGGCTCCCACATGTTCCACAATGATCTCATCGGATGAACCATGATGTCAAGGATTCAATCAATCCCGTATACAATTCCCTTTGTCTACCGGTATAGTACTTGCCCGAGATTCGATCGTCGGTATGCCGATACCTTGTTCAATCTCGTTACCGGCAAGTCTCTTTACTCGTTCTGTAACACATCATCCCGCGATCAACTCCTTGATAACATTGTGCACATTATGATGATGTCCTACCGAGTGGGCCCAGAGATACCTCTCTGTCACACGGAGTGACAAATCCCAGTCTTGATTCGTGCCAACCCAACAGACACTTTCGGAGATACCCGTAGTGCACCTTTATAGCCACCCAGTTACGTTGTGACGTTTGGTACACCCAAAGCATTCCTACGGTATCCGGGAGTTGCACAATCTCATGGTCTAAGGAAAAGATACTTGACATTTAGAAAAGCTTTAGCATACGAACTACACGATCTTGTGCTAGGCTTAGGATTGGGTCTTGTCCATCACATCATTCTCCTAATGATGTGATCTCGTTATCAATGACATCCAATGTCCATGGTCAGGAAACCATGACCATCTGTTGATCAACGAGCTAGTCAACTAGAGGCTCACTAGGGACATGTTGTGGTCTATGTATTCACACATGTATTGCGGTTTCCGGTCAATACAATTATAGCATGAATAATAGACAATTATCATGAACAAGGAAATACAATAATAACCATTTTATTATTGCCTTTAGGGCATATTTCCAACAGGAGATACCCTGGTAAGTTTTTTTACTATTACGACATCCGTGCATCTTTTTGCATACTTATAAAACTAGTACATCATTGCTAACTACGAAGTTATTACTATGTTTTTCAACAGATAACCCTTGTGTGCCTCATCTGATGTATACTCACTGTCGCCTCGATGTTTTGAACATACAACTAGGTCGTCCTATGAATCTCAACTGTCCATACCGGATTTCTAAAAGAAGTGGAGACATGACAATCAAAGAATGGAAAAAATGTATGGACAGTCATAAGGAGCTTCTTGGAAGCAAAAGGAAGTGAAGCGCAAGAATTGGAGACGGGATGATCTCCATTCTTCATAATGGAGAGTCAAGGTCTATATTGTTTTATGCTATTTTATCTTAAGTGTGTTTACGTCCTACCTGATACTGATGATCATGTGCTAAGAACAATTATATGGGTTGGGTTCGATGACTATGAGTATGATGATCGTATGACTTGTTATTAATAACGAGTAGAAGTTGTATGATGATGCATGATTAGTAGGACTTGTTATTATATATGATGATGTATGATGCGAGCATGAAGAGTTATTATATATCAGCGGGTAAATTGAACATAGCAGTAGCGTTGGTAAACCAAGCACGAAGATATAAGAGAGGACACTTCTCTTTATTAGCTAGCTAATAACAACCTAAATTAACTCCCAAAACCCCTAAACCAGCCACTTAAAAAAAACCTCAGCTGCAGCCAGCTTCTGACGCGTGGATGTCTTTTGGTCCCGGTTTATGTCACCAACCAGTACCAAAGGCCCTCATGCTTGGGCTGCCCGCAGCGGCCACGTGTAGGCCCATCTGTCCCGATTCGTGTAAGAACCGGGACTAAAGGGGGGAGGCATTAGTAAAGACCTATTAGTCCCGGTTCAAGAACCGGGACAAATGCCTTGTTTTCTACTAGTTTACGCTCGCTATGGAACGGCCTACGAGATTGGGTTCCATAGGTAAAAGTGAACTGTGTGGCTAGGTCTTAGTCGACTGAGACTTAGTGAAGTCGCAGTCAAGTGACATAACAAAAAAAACATGTAAGAAAGAAAAAGGAAAAACTGACAAGAAAGATTTGCACAGATCTAAATGTAAGATCTTACGAATATAGCATTGTTGAGACATAACAAAGTCTTAGTCGATTGAGATTTAGCAAGACTGAAAAGGTGCGGATCACGAAGGAACAAACCTGATTGTTTACGTGAAGGACCGTCAAGATCACGAATATGTATAAGTTTTCACAGAATTTTTTGAACTTTATTGAACCTGGAAATGTCATTTTCCAAGATTTAAAAAAATGGGCTCCAAGGAGCCGGTCCTCCGAAATTTTACACCCCTCCATTCCCCCTTGTAATGTGCATTGTTTCTAGCTCCAATACCAAAGAGTGGGGTGGAGCTGCATTTTGGACCAAAATAGCCATGTATGCATGTGGTCTCTGTCCAACTCATGTGCGTGCCGCTGAATAGAGGGTTACTTTATGCATGTCCCGTGGATTAAACAGTGTTACTATTGCCGAAATATGCTCACCGCTGCATATGCGCACTATGTTGCAATTTTTTTACAGAAAATCATATGTATGGTTCCGTCGGGACTTGTGAGCAAAAGAACGAGGGAAAGAGAAGGTGCACGGATGGCTTTGCTCGGGACTTCGGAGCCTCCCGATTGGACCAGCTGCTGCTCACGAAAAAGGAGGTTTAGCCGACACCCTCTCCAACAGGGAACCGCTAGATTTCGTTTTCTAAGCTAGAAAGGGACGTGGACATCAAAGAACTAGATTAGCTGGACAAAGTAGGTTAGCTGGACAAAGCATCCACAAAAACCTGACTAGAAGAACTAGATTGTCACAAGTAGTTCCTAGTCCATGGAATGTCACGATCGAAGCCATGGATGCACGGCACCAGTCGGTACAAACTGCTGCACGTTTGCCCAAAGTGAAGCTTGAACGATGGTCAAGAACCGGAGGTTGTCCAACTAAGCGACGCGTAGTGCTATTTTATTAGCTTGTTCTTGACGTCGTACAGAGACATGGCATTGTTTGTAGGGATAAAGTGGAAACTCCTTGTCCTTGGTTCCACGGGAAGAATGGGTAACTTTGAATATGACAAAGCTTTGTTTGAAGCAAAGCCATCGTAGCGGGTTTGGACCGCCATTAGTTTGTCCTACTAGTAGTATGGTAAAAACAGGATTTGGTTGTTCAGTTTTGCCGCGTATGCTGGGTGCCTTCACCCCTCAATGAACGCATGAACCCTCTAGTATTATTTATACTAAATTACTTTTGTTTAGACTTTGCTGACCCTTCAAAAAATTTATTTGAACATATAACCCCATGTCGAAGGCGTAGTAATATTTACCTATCGCCACACCCTTCTGGTCGTCGCATTTGACTTTTGTCTATCGCCGGTCGATCGCCTCGCCAGCATGCCACCTGCCGTAGTCGCCAACATGATTGGCGGATCTCGGCTAGAGGTTCTATGTTTAGCTGGTAGATCCTTCGAGAGATTTATGGTGTGTGCAGATAATTTTTGATGTGGTTGTACTAAAATCATAATGCGCTAGATAAAAGTCATCATTTAGGTGGGGGTGTACCGCAACAATAAGTTTGGCACTTCTCGGTTCGTATCTGCACGCTAGCGGTGCTAGCAATTTTCCCAAGCAAGGCGGCATGCCTAAGATTTGGAGCGCATACAGCGTAACACATCCAGCGTCGGCGCCTTCCGGGGTGCCATCGGCACAATTTGATCATTGGAGGCATAGGAGATGGCCTTCCCATCATACGCTCCCCTAGAACGGACGAGGGTGGTCGTGCAAACCGTGAGCAAACTCGTTAATTGCAGGTCTTAAGTCATAGATCATTATCCAACAGTATCATCGCGCATCACCGCTTGCAGTAACGGGCCATTAAAATGTAGGACCCTATGTGGCCTCTTAGCTTTTAGCTCCTTCAAAAAATTCCGGTTCCTTACCAAACCCCTAAAACTTAACTCCTTAAAAAATTAACGCAAATTCATTTACTTTTGGGCCATCAAGTAAACTCATTACTTCATTAAACGATATCATAGTCACATACTTCACCTGTTCCTTCGCGAAGAGAACTGATCCAATTAAAATTACAAGAAAAATCAAACACTTCAATAGAGACACAACCTTGGCCGCTCCTACTAGTCCATCTCATTTTAATTGCCGACATTGTTGCTCTTATTAGTAGGCTTTTTGAGCTTGCACACTTGTTTCTTCACTGCCTCCTCAAACTTGGACATTGCGTCCTCTGTAAGTCTCATCGCTAGTAATCAGTGCACCAACATCTAGTAGATTTCTCTTTATCAATGGACAATAGATCAATGTGCCCTTCTTTCCAATACAAAAACTTGCATCCTTTCTACATAAAATTTTAAGAAAATAATGTTTTTCAAATTGTCACGAATCTAAAGAACAACCGTATAAAATTGCACTCGCTCTATCCATTCACACTAGTAGAAAATTCATTCGGAATGTTTCGTCGTGCTTGAGACGTGACCCAGCACACGTCGTTAGCAATCATCGCACTTGATGATAGGTAGAGGCTCGCCGACAACTGCGGGGGCGAGGGCTGAGGCCAGCCGGCCGGAGGACGTGGTTGTGTCGGCGCTCGGTCAATGTGTGAGATGCGAGGGCACATTCCATAGGTGGCGCCGAGTGGTCGTGGTTGTTGTGTGGTTCGGTCCATGATGAATCCTGCCAAAATGTGACGGCGTGAGGGCTTGGGTCTATTGAATCCGGCGGTGGTGGCGATGGGCATAGATGCGTCGGTTTGTGTGGCGATGACGAGAAGCAACCGGATCAAAGTGGGGAGGAGCACGGGGGTGCTACAGGGTGTCGACGGCGACGCGTGGTGGCCAGTGAATGCAAGTAAGACGGCACCGGAGTGGATGTAGCCGAGCGGGGGTGAGCGGTAGCCGGGGAGGGGAGGGGGGAATTTTATACTCATGAAGTGAGCGGCTGAGGAGTAAAAATTGTACTCCTCTAATACCGATAAGAGATCGACTATGTTCGGTTTAGGCCCTCAAAATCAAATTGTTTTACTTTTCTTACCGGTTGTAGGGATCGGTTAGAAATGCTCTAAAACATGTACAAAGTTGAACATTGGTAACCTTGCTTGCTAAGCTATAAATAGACCTACTAGCCTCGGAGCAACTCAACTCTAAGGATATCTCATCTCCACAAAATAAGGCCCGAGGATACAATACACAAAATAAGGCACGTACGGTGGTGGTGGAAATCATCAATGGACAAGCTTCCCAAGCGCCCGGCTAACTACGTGCCACTTAGCCCGGTTGGGTTCCTTCCGCGCGCCAGTGCAGTATACGGCGACCGCACGTCGGTCGTCTACGGGCGTCTCAAGTTCACATGGAGGCAGACGCACGAGCGCTGCCGCCGCCTCGCCGCCGCCCTCGTCTCCCTCGGCGTCCGCAAGAACGACGTCGTCTCCGTCCTCGCGCCCAACGTGCCGGCTATGTACGAGATGCACTTCGCCGTGCCCATGGCTGCTGCCGTGCTCAACACCATCAACACGCGCCTGGACGCCAAGGCGGTGGCGGTCATCCTGAGGCACGCCCAGGCCAAGGTCCTCTTCGTCGACTACGAGTACGTGCGCCTCGCTCACGACGCTCTCCAGATCGTTGCCGATGCCGGCGCGCCCGTCCCGCTTGTCACCGTCATCGACGACATTGACAGGCCTACCGGCGTCCGGCTCGGCCTCTTCAAGCTCGAGTATGAGGCGCTGGTCAGCAAAGGAGACCCGGCGGCGGAGCTTCCCTTGCTCGCAGACGAGTGGGATGCGGTCGCGCTCAACTACACCTCGGGCACCACGTCGGCGCCCAAGGGCGTGGTGTCAAGCCACCGTGGTGCGTACCTCAACACCATGGCCCAGCTGCTGTCGTGGGAGGTGGGCACCGAGCCGGTGTACCTCTGGACGCTCCCCATGTTCCACTGCAACGGGTGGACACTCACGTGGGGAATGGCGGCGCGCGGCGCCGTCAACGTCTGCATTCGCCAGAACCGCGCCGCCGACGTCTACCGTGCCATCTCCGACTACGGCGTCACCCACATGTGCTGCGCGCCCGTGGTATTCAATATCCTCCTGGAAGGCGAGACCCGACAGCTCACCGCTCCCGTCCACGTCCTCACCGGCGGGGCCCCGCCAACGGCCGCCCTACTGGACCGCGTTGAGCAGATCGGTTTCAGGGTGACACACTCCTATGGACTCACGGAGGCCACAGGGCCCGCTCTGGCCTGCGAGTGGCGTCACCAATGGGACCTCCTGCCGCTTCCGGAGCGCTCCCGACTCAAGGCCAGGCAGGGGGTCAGCGTCCTATCTCTCGCCGATGCCAACGTCGTCGATGACGACACGATGTCTAGTGTGCCACGCGACGGCAAGTCCTTGGGTGAGATCGTGCTCCGTGGCAGCCTCATGAAGGGGTACCTCAACAACCCTGAGGCGAATGAGAAGGCCTTTAAGGGAGGGTGGTTCATGACGGGCGATGTCGGCGTCGTGCACCCGGATGGGTACATCGAGATAAAGGACAGGTCAAAGGACGTGATCATCAGCGGCGGTGAGAACATCTGCAGCAAGGAGGTGGAGGAGGTGTTGCACCAGCACCCGACTGTGGCCGACGCAGCGGTGGTTGCGATGCCTCACCCACATTGGGGCGAGACTCCGTGCGCGTTTCTCGTGGCAAAGGATAAGGCTGCTGGGCTTTGCAAGGATGAAGTGATCACCTTCTGCCGCGAGCGCCTGCCGCGCTTCATGGTTCCCAGGAAGGTGGTCGTCATCGACTCCCTCCCGAGGAACGCTCTGGGAAAGGTTGAGAAGGTGAAGCTACGGGATGCGGCCCGGAATCTTGTGCCCTCGGCCGCGTCAAGGCTATAGGACAACTATGTACTGCGCCCATCATGGTGATAAGGGCAATATTGTACTACCTCTGTGCCTGTAACATAAGATGTTTTTGTAGTTCAAATTTTAAACTGTAAAAACTTCTTATATATGGGACGGAAGGAGCATTTTAGAAATAGTATATGTGTGGTTTCCAGGAAGGTGGTCGTCATCGACGCCCTCCCGAGGAACGCGCTGGGAAAGGTTGAGAAGGTCCAGTTGCGGGATGTGGCCCGGAATATTGTGCCCTCGGTGGTGTCAAAGCTATAGGACGGCCATGTACGTACGATGCCCATCATGGTGATAAGGACAATATTGTATTTTAGAAACAAGAAAATAAGGCAGCATATATGCGTGCCAATGTTTGATTGCACTATGGACTTTTTTCTTTGTATTTTCTTATCTGAGTACATCATCTTATCTTAACTTATTATTAAATATGAACTTTTTTAAGGTTCAAATATGAAGTTGCTATGGGGATATTTTGTTTGGTTTGTGATATTATAATATCGACACCATTAGATGGCGCATGTGTGCTATGAGATAATTGGGCACGCATCCCTTTGTATCCCTAAGGGCATCTCCAACCGCAACCCGTAAATTTTCTCCCGCATTAGTACGCGGATTGAAGGCATCAGTCCGCATACACGGATGCGGCAGGACGTCATCCAACCGTAGCCGCATATACATCCGGCCTTCCTCATTTTCTTTATGTTGACGTATAAATGTAGTGACTAGTCTCTTCTATCAGACTGGTCTTTTGCTTGCATTGGCTAGAGCATGCAATTCTAAATGGTAGCGGAGCCAATAGAAATTGAGTTCAAGACCCGACTGGCGCAATTAAATTACAGCCCACTTTCAGTCCATGTTCAGGCCTGAGGGAGCCAATGTATGTATTGCCTAGACTCTTCCATTAGATCGGTCTTTTGATTGCATTGGCTAGAGCATGCACTTCCATATTTTAAGTCCGCCACGATCAAATAACCGCATACATAGAGTACAAACGTTCAAATAGCTTCATGCAACACTAGTTCAAACTTAAAAAAGTTCAAATATTACATCCAAACATTGTTATCCCCTTTAACCACCCACAAATTCTTAATTTAGATCTTCCTTCAGCTGCTCATGAGTTGGTCGATGCCGAGTTTGTTGATGCATTCGAATAAATTCTTCAACTGTGGCAGGATTCTGGTCTGGAAGTTCGATAGGATCACCGATGTTCTCAAATTCTAGAGCTGCGGTAGCAACTTCACCATCATCCTCAACGATCATGTTGTGCATGATCACAGAACATGTCATCACCTCCCACAAGATCTCCGGATCCCATAGTTTAGCAGGTCCACGAACAACTGCAAAACATGCCTGCAGAACTCCAAATGCCCTCTCCACATCCTTTTTAGCTGCTTCTTTGGGAAAAGTGAGACTTTTTCAGGCCAATTGAGTTAGAGATGGTGCTGATAAAGGTAGCCTACGGAGGATAGATACCGTCAATCAGATAGTAGCTCATGTTGTACTCATGTCCATTGGACAGTATAGTGGCAAGGAGGAGTTTTCCTTCAGTCAGCATCGCAAACAACAGTGATCGCTGCAGCACATTGATGTCATTATGAGACCCGGACATCCCAAAGAAAGTGTGCCAAATGTGATGCAATGCAACTGCTTCAAGAATGATGGCGGGCTTCTTAACATAACCCTAATATTGCCCTTGTAAAGCCTTTGGGCAGTTTTTCTATTTCCAATGCATGCAGTTAAGAGATCCTATCAATCCTGGCCACCCTCTAGTTTCTGAGATTGCCAAGAGCCTCTTAGTGTCCGCCACAGTTGGTTTTCTCGGGTATTGAGGTCCGTACACCTTGACCACGACAGTTAGAAACCTGACCATGGCATCTCCGCATGTGCTCTCATTCGTAGGTACTCATCCCACGAATCAGCTGTCGGGCCATATACAAGCATTCGTAGTGCAGTTGTGCACTTCTGGTAACCAGAGAAGGCAATCGTTCCGACAGTGTCCTTGAAGACGAAGTGTCATCATATATGTGGCATCACCAGTGGGTCCTCCTGCCGTTCCCTGAGCGCCCGCTCCTCAAGGCCGGGCAAGGGTATGTCTCACCGACACCCACTGTCCTCGTCAACGACAACACCATGTCTAGTGTGTCGCACGACGGCAAGTCCTTGGGTGAGATCATGCTCCACGGCAGCAGCCTCATGCAGGGGTACCTCGACAACCCCGAGGCGAATGAGAAGGCCTTCAAGGGAGGGTGGTTCATGACGGGCGAAGTCGACGCCATGCGCTTGGACAGATACATTGAGATAAAGGACAGGTCAAAGGATGTGATCATCAGCGGTGGCGAGAGCATTTGCAGCAAGGAGCGTGAGCAAGTGCTGCTTCAGCACCCGGCTGTGGCTGATGTGACGGTGGTCGCGATGGCTCACCCACACTGGGGCGAGACGTCGTGCGCTTTCCTCGTGACTAGAGACAAGGCTGCTGGGGTCTGCAAGGATAAAATGATTGCCTTCTGCAGCAAGCGCATGTCATGCTTCATGGTTCCTAGGAAGGTGGTCGTCATCGACGCACTCCCGAGGAACGCGCTGGGAAAGCTTGAGATGGTGAAATTACGAGATGCGGCCCAGAATCCTGCGCCCTCGGCCGTGTCAAGGCTATAGGGCGACCATGTACGGTGTCCGTCATGGTGATAAGGACAATATTGTACTACCTTTGTGCCCGTGATATAAGACAATTTTGCAGTTCCAATTTTAAACTACAAAAACGTCTTATATATGGGATGGAGGGAGTATTTTAGAAATAGTATATATGTGTGCCAATATTTGTTTGTACTTTGGTTTGTGATATTATTATCTATACTATATTCCTATACAACAATAAATTGAAACTAGTGTATTCAGTCATTTTTTACAATCTTGTGTATCATGAGTTTATTCATAGTTAAATCTTTGCGAATTTGACTAAGTTTGTGGAAAACATTATCAGTGTATCTACAACATCAAATTAGCATATAATTAGAATCATATTTCAATATACTTTCACGATTGTATTCATTTAAGGTTGTGGATGTTGGTGAAGGATAAATAATTTCGACTTAACACAGATTTATGTTGATGCCAAATCAAAGTTGAAATGGAGTTCATACACAAACATATTAAAAGAAATATGGTTATAGAGGCTTCCGTTTTAGGGAATCTGAAAAAGCAAAGCAGCGGACTCCAAAACCTTAAAAATGGTTGTAAAGGGCCCTCTAGAACTGAAGCAAAGGCTCCCTTCTTAGTGAATCTGCTAGAGTTGCTCTAACAGTAGCAGTCACACTAATGATAAGAAACCAATGTTGAGGTCAGATCATGAAACCACCCGAATGAAGCTAACTGACCATATATCAGTAACCTGAGACAGAGGGGTAAGCTAATAGAGAAAATGAGCAGTAATATATCAAGAATTATTGAGCCAGTCTCAGCACTCATGCTAGAATTTCATGATCTAACCTCAACATTAGGTTTCCATCGTTATTGAGTCAGTCTAGGGTAAATGCTATTGGAAAGTGTAACAAAAGATCCATTGAGACTTTCAGGAATCATTTCATGCATTGACGTTCGAGCAGGAGACGGGCCATATGATCCCAGATGGGCGCCTCATTCCGCTGCTGTGAGTCGCCGGATCCGTGCAAGGCCGAGCCTCCAGCCCCATCGTCGCTTGTTCCCCTCCCTTCGAGCCCCGCCACCGTCATGGTCGGGTTGGGAGGATACGAGTGGCACCACCGCAGATGGGCGCCTTGTTCCGCTGCCACGACTCCGCCAGTTCTCCTCCGTTCGAGTCCCGCAGCCATTGCCGGAAGCCGCTGCCGTCACAGTCAGGTTGGGGACAAGACCGGCGGCACGATAGACGGGCATTTGACTATAAACGTTTTTGACTAGCAGCGTCCATGTGGCTGGTAGGACTAGGGTTCCTACCGACTCGGCTCCTTAGGTTGTAGGTGTAAGAAGCAAGGGTTGAGGCCGAGGGCGGCGGCTCCGGCGTGTTGGCGCCGTCGCGAGGGAAGAGAAGGGCGGCGTCGGCTAGGGTTCGGCGCGACTAGGGTTCCGGCTCCTCTGGAGCCGGGCAATATGATAGAACTATCTTTATTGCTTAATCTCAAAAGGTATCTTACAATCTAATATTTATAACCTCAAAACGACTAGCCTAAGATAACTTGTGGGCCAAGCCCCTAATCTACTGCCCATCGGGCCTCCTCCGGTTGTATTGTAAACCGGTCATAACATCTCTCCCCGCCTGCACAAACAGCTCGTCCTCGAGCTGAAAGTCTGGATAGTGATGGCGGAAGTCATCACGTGGCTCCCAAGTAGCCTCCTCCACCGGAAGACCCGCCCACTGGATCAAGACGAACCACACCCCGCGACGAAGTTGTGCCTTCAACACCTTCTCTGGCTCCGGAAGAAGACGTCCGTTGGCGGTCGGAGGAAGCGCGGGTGGAGCCGCCGGTGGCTCGCCACGAAAAGGCTTGAGCAGCCCCACATGAAACACATCATGGATGCGAGCACCGGCCGGAAGTTGAAGGCGATAGGCCACCTGCCCGATGCGCTCCAAGATGGCGAAGGGTCCCGAGTAGCAAGGACCAAGCTTGCGCTTCGCGCGCGGGTCGAGTGACTGCGTAGAGCGATGGAGAAGATGCAGCCACACCCAATCACCCACCGCGAACTCCGTCTCGCGATGGTGGTTGTCGTAGTAATGCTTCGCCAGCTGCTGAGCCTGAAGTAGACGCTGACGGACCTCAGCAAGCATCACGTCACGGGTGCGAATCAGGTCGCCTGCGGCCTCTGTCCGAGCCGTAGCCGGGTCCACCGGCAAGATAGGCGGAGGTGGCCGCCCGTAGACCACCTCAAATGGGGTCGCACGCAGGGCGGAGTGGTAGGAGGTGTTGTAGCAGTACTCCACCCATGCGAGCCAATCCACCCAAGCGCGAGGCCGATCACCTGTAACACAGCGTAAATACATGGCAATCACCTTGTTAACCACCTCAGATTGGCGTCCGTCTGGGGGTGGAAGGTCGTGCTGAAGCGGAGCTTAACTCCCGCCATCCTGAAGAGGTCGGCCAAACATGGCCCATGAACACCGTGTCGCGATCACTGACGATCGAAGAAGGGAACCCGTGCAGACGGACAATGCCGTCGAAGAAGGCACGGGCCACGGACGCGGCGGTGTAGGGATGCCCCGGCGCGATGAAGTGAGCATACTTAGAAAAGCGGTCGACCACCGTGAGAATGACCGACTTGCCTCTCACCTTGGGAAGCCCCTCGATGAAGTCCATGGAGATATCGGCCCAGACCTGAGACGACACATCCAGGGGCTGAAGAAGACCAGCTGGTCGTAGTGTCTCCGTCTTGTTGCGCTGGCATGTCGCACAAGAGTGCACCCAATCACGAACCAGGGCACGATCACCAGGAATGTAGAAGTCGGCGCGGAGACGATGGAGGGTTTTCTGCACACCCTCATGGCCAGCCGAGTGGGCTAGCAGCAAGACCTGGTGACGAAGATCATCATGTGCTGGAACGAAGACACGGCGCCCATGGACGAGCAGACAGTCGGAGAGGCGCCAGGGCTCCTCCAGGGCGCCGGCCTCCAGCTGCTGCCGCAGGAGAACCGCGTCGGCTGCGGTCGCCGTGGCCTAGCGAATGTCGTCGAAGAGGCCGAAAGTCGGCCCTGAGCGGATGCAGAGCGCCGTCCCCTCGGAGTCGCCGGTGACGGAGTCGAGGTCGGCATCGCGGCGGGATAAAGCATCTGCCACGGTGTTAAGACGACCCGGGCGGTACTCGACGGAGAAATCGAAGCCGAAGAGCTTGCTAATCCACTGATGTTGTGGCATGGTCGAGAGCCTCTGATTCAGCAAGAACTTGAGGCTGTAGTGGTCCGTGCGAATCTGGAAAGACCAGCCCCACAGATAGGGCCGCCAGTGGCGCACCTCCTGCACCAAGCCAATGAGCTCCCGCTCGTACGCCGCGAGCTTGAGATGGCGCGGGGCGAAAGGCCGACTGAAGAAGGCGAGAGGGCCATCGCCCTGATGAAGCACGGCGCCAAACCCCACACCCAAGGCGTCACACTCCACCACGAACGGGCGATCGAAGTCCGGCATCTGAAGAACGGGCCCCATCATTTCTTACAAACAACGCGCAAGCTCAATAGGTATATGTAATAACATTTCTTACAACGGATATGTAAACTTGTCTTACAAGGACACTAGGAGCACGACAACCGCCAGGATGAAGCAACACAAAATGGAACTAAGCCAACACATAATACTGGTAGGCACACTATTTCAGCAGGGGAAACAAACAATATATTATATGATAAGAAAGGCATATATATCCTGAGTGTTGTCCATGGCGGCCATGGCTCGAAATCAGATTCGGTGCATGGAACAGCTCTCTTCCATTCCCAATAGATCGACGTCTGATCACCTGCAGCTGCACCTACTTCTGGAACTGGATGTTGTCCAGGTGCGGCTGCTTCATCTTCCCCAGGTACTGCTCGTCTTGCATACATGATCACAGAGCACATCAAACTTATGTTGTTGCACAGGTTTGAATCCATCAACCAGGAAATATGAACTAAAAACATCTTGTAGACAACCATTGTAGTCGTTTCTCTCTAACCAGCAATCAATAACCAGCTGCAAAATAGATTAATTTTTCATATTGTTGAGTCATTGGACACCAACATAAGTCCTTCATCGATGACTACAATGTCGCGTGATGCTTCCACATGATGGACCATCCATTCTATGAAACATAAATGGTTTATGAGGCGGTACATACAAATTACATATGTGAAAAAGTTTGTCCGTGTATTTATTTTAGACAATAAAACAGTACTCTATATCCTGTAGCTTTGCCATGTCTTAATCCAAATTTTCTATAGTCCTTACGCGACAAAGAAAATCTATCTCAAGGAAAGATCAATGGGTCTTCCTTGTCTAGTTCAAGCAAGACATGAGTTATTCTATTTTTGGCAACAAGTTTTGAGCTACTCGTATATACACAACAAATTAACACTGAACATTTTTCTACTCTGCTTAAAGCAAATACTACCATTCTGCTCAGGAATAAGTGATATGCTCACAACCTGAATTGCAGTATTGTCCTAACAGCAATCTTAAAGACACTTAATGCCTTATCGAGCCCGGTAAACTTAGAAGGGTAACGCTGCAACAAGTAGTACATGCTTCCCAGCACCAGTCTCACTGAAGAAGTGCCAGTCCTCACCTCATCAATCACAGTGAGCTCAAGATCAACGAAAACAGCACGGGGGACATGCTTCCCAGCACCAGTCTCACTAAAGAAGGGGTTGATGCTGATGAAGGCGTGCATAAGCAGTGCCCTTGGCGTTGACCTTGAACCCTAGTGCCAGATCCTGTTCCCTAACCGGCGATGGTGTATCCCTCGACGGATCTGCATCCATAAGGCGAGGTGAGAGAGGGGGTCAGCTACAGCCTCCTGCGGATCAATCGGATCGGAGGGGGAAAACAAGTGCGGATGAGGGGCACCCACCCAGGCTGGTCCGCCACCGCGGGGCCTAGGCACGCCGCCAGGACGGCAACGGCCTTGTCGGGGAGGACGGCAGCGGCCTCCGGGCGCGGTCGTCGGAGGCGCTGCGGAGCTTGTCTCCTCGCGAGCCGTAGGGCGCGGCGGCCGCTGCCGAGGGGTGCGGGGAGGGCGGGCTTGCTGGAGCTTGTGGTGAGGAGCCGGGGACGGCGGCGGGATTGGAGATGAATCACGGGGGAGCTTGAGTGGATCTCCAGCCAGCGGGATTGGAGAGGAATCGGGGGAAGGGGAGGAATCGAGTGGATCTCCGTCTAGGGAGTGGAGGTGGAGGTCGTGGTTGTGGTTGTGGTCGCCGGCGGTGTTGAAGTGGTGAGCGCCGGCCCCGAAACCCTAGCCACGGGGAGCACGGAGAAGAACCAGACGGCCTCGAGGGGAGGGTTGGGGCTCGGGGGTCGGCGACGGCGATCGGTGAAGGAGGCGCCGGCGGTCGGTGAGGGAGGCGGCGGAATTGGATCTGGATCTGGATCTGGATCGAGGGACTGAGGGGGAAGGGTGTGCCCGTGATTGAGGGAACGAGGGAGAGGTGCTGGATTGAGGGAGTGCGGGAGGGTGTGGACGGCTCAGATCGAGTACAGTGGGGGGTGATCCATGGGCTGCCTCCTGATTGGTTCGAAATATGAGGTATTTAAAATTATTTCTTAGACCTAAAAACAGGGTATTTTTTGAAGCAGCTCCCAAAACTATTTTGCAAAATGGCATCACTAAAATTTTCACGTCATTTAGACCACATTTTATGGGTGATAACCAATTTGTATGCATTTCCGATCTTTCTAGCTATTTTTTGTCATTTAAAAAAATTCTTGTTGATTCAACAGGAAGCGGGTTACATTTGAACTGCAACCCCCTCATAGTTTGCTCGTGATTTTTTTCCAAAAAACATTTTTAGGTACAAAATTAGCTATTTCATTAGAGAAACATCAAAAGTTTTTCAAGATTCAACCACTAGCTAGGAACGGTCATTCCCGCCGTTTTGACCGCATTTTGAAACGGGCATAAAAAATCAAAAAAATGGAAATCCTCCGCATTGTATCACTATATGTGACCAAGTTTCCAGAAAAAATAATAAACTTGTAATACGGTAATTATTTTAAAAAAGTGTTCTCAGAAATGAGCTATCAAGTGTGAAGATTCCTGACTTTCAAGCCAAATGATCAATCTTATGGCCACATTCATGGCATAGTTTGTTCAAATGATCACATATTGTGCACAAGGGTGCATCTTGGAATTCCAAACAATGTTGCCTAAGGGAGTTTTCATTTTCATTGCACGGAAAATTCATTTTCCATTTTCCGAGTGCCCGAAAGGAGGTTTTTTGTGAAGGACCTCCCAAATAATTGTTGCAAAATTGGACCAAATCATTTTTCTAAAATACTAGGACATATTTAATGCACAATTGACCAAATGGTTGGGTGTCAAAAGTTTTGATCCACCTCTGGTGAAAAAGACAAATTCCCGCCGATTCAGCTGGAAGCGGGTCAAATTTGAACTGTAGCTGCCTCGTAGTTTGCTCTTTATTTTTTCTAAAAATAATTTCTAGGTACATAAGTATATATTTAATCAGAGAAACACCAAAAAAATCCAAGATTCAACCACTAGCTAGGAACGGTCATTCCCGCCGTTTTGACCGCATTTTGAAACGGGCATAAAAAATCAAAAAAAATCAAAAAAATGGAAAACCTCCGCATTGTGTCACTATATGTGACCAAGTTTCCAGAAAAAATAATAAACTTGTAATACGGTAATTATTTTAAAAAAGTGTTCTCAGAAATGAGCTATCAACTGTGAAGATCCATGGCTTTCAAGCCAAATGATCAATCTTATGACCATATTCATGGCGTAGTTTGTTCAAATGATCACATATTGTGCACAAGGGTGCATCTTGGAATTCCAAACAATGTTGCCTAAGGGAGATTTCATTTTCATTGCACGGAAAATTCATTTTCCATTTTCCCAGTGCCCGAAATGAATTTTTTTGTGAAGGACCTACCATATATTTGTTGCAAAATTGGACCAAATCAATTTTATAAAATACTAGGCCATATTTAATGCACAATTGACAAAATGGTTGGGTTTCAAAAGTTTTGATCCACCTCTGGTGAAAAAGACAAATTCCCGCCGATTCAGTTGGAAGCGGGTCAAATTTGAACTGCAGCTGCCTCATAGTTTACTATTTATTTTTTCCAAAAATCATTTATAGTTACATAAGTACCTATTTAATCATAAATACATGGTTTGGTGGCGATACATCGAGGTTTGGGCGGTGGCCGAGACCCCCAACTCTAGAGCGCGTAAACTTGCATGTCCACCGCGTGGTCATCGCGTGACTGTGGCGTTGCCATGTGTTCTGGGCAGCCTAGGCATGTCTAGTGGGTTGGGCACTCCCCAGGTAGGTGCTAGGAAGAAAATTACAACATAACATTCTCACGAGGAGACCGATCGATGCTCAAACATGAATTAGTAGCCAAGTGTTTGATTAGCGGTATGGGAAATGTACATGGCTAATGGGCATGAGTTTTGGCTGAGGATGATCTGTTACTAACAAGACCGTCTTCACAAATTTTCATCTCAAAAGGAGGAGCCTAGGTGGTACTTGCTTTGCAAACTACCACACTGGACATAACTACAAATGTTGAAGCTCGGCTCAAAATAATGAATGGATTGATCTGGCATTTGGTGGAGGATGGTTATTTGGGCATAGGAAAGCACTGTAGAAAATGGATACTATTTGGACATGCCAAAGTGGTACTTCCTTCACAAACTGCTGCTCTGAACAGAATAGGAAAATGAATATTGTTGAGTTATTTTTGAACTAGGCAAGGAAGGTTTTTGACATATTTGATGAAGATATGATCCAAAAAAATTATGACAATTATTTGGGAATTTTTGGAATAACAGAAATATAGGTTGCTTCACAACCTATGGCAAACATTGACACATGGACATGACACATAGGCAAAACTGATGAGATGGCGCCTAGTCATCACAACCCACCACAATCTACAAGGCTATGACCATTTATATTGGTCGTTAACAACTAGAAATAAGGCAGCAGACCAGCCCTGTTTGCTTTGTGACCATTTCATGTAAGGAAATTACGACCTTTCTGACCAAAATGGTCGCAATGGTTTAGGGTTTGGAGCCCCCAGAATAGCTTTTGACCAATTGGTCTCAAATGGTCATAGATCTATGACCAATTCTTCCAGGGTCACTGACAGAAGGTCACTAGTTGACATATTTCTTGTAGTGCTTGCGGACGAGGAGCACCGGCGCGGTAAACGGCGAGGTGGAGAGATGGATGATGCCTGCCGCGAGCATGAGCGCACACTGCCGCTCCAACTCATCCTTCTGCAACTCCGGATAGCGGTAAGGGCGTACCACCACCGGCGCGGAGCCTGGCAGAAGATGTCTACGGTGATCATACGTGCGGGCGAGCGGCAGCCCCTATGGCTCGGTGAAGATGTCATCATGCTGCTGTAGGAGGCTCTCCAAGAGTGGGTGCTCAGCCGTGGCGGTGGTCGCGGTCAGCTGGAGTGGTGGCGTAGGTGCGGCACCCCCAATGCCGTCCCACTGAATGCGGCGGCCCAACCGCCAGAAGGTCATCATCAGCGCGTCGAAATCCCAGAGAATAGGACCAAGAGTGCGCAGGAAGTCGACGCCGAGGATGAAGTCGAAGCAGCCCAAGTCGATGCCGGCGCAGGTGATGGTGAAGTGCTCGCTGCCGATAGTGATGGGCACGTCGCCTGCGAGCCAGTGGCAGCGGAGACGGTCGCCATTAGCGACTGTGACCAGCAACTGCTCCCTGCCGGTTGGCTGTAATGCAAGGCGCCTCATGGTGGTCTCCGGCAGGAAATTATGTGTGGACCCTGTGTCCACGAGGGCCACCAGGCGCTCGCCCTGGATCATGACCGATAAGAGCATCGTCCGTTCATCACGGATGCCGGCCAGCGCGTGAAGGGACACCACGAGGGCGGTGGCCGGGGCGGGTGCGGGTGCCGCTGCGGGCTCCACAAGGGCTGGGGCGCCGAGGCCATCCTCCGGGGTGTCGTCCTCGGTCTCGTCCGTCGTCTCCAGGTAGAAGAGGCACGGACAGACATGGCCCGGTGCATAGGGAGCATCGCAGTTGAAGCACAAGCCCAAGCGTCGGCGTTCCAGCTGTTCCGCCTGAGTAAGGCGCCTGAACGGCCGCGTCGTTGCCGGGGTGGGCGCCAGGGCGGCTGTGGACGATGTTGGTGCTGCTGGAGACGGCCGGGGAGGTTGTTGGCCCCCACATGGCGCGGATGGTCGCGTCAGAGCCTAGGCGCGCTGCTCGAATGCCCGGGCATAGTACATGGCCGTCTGAAGGTCTTGGGGCCCCTTCACCTCGACGTCCACGCGGATGTGGTCAGGAAGGCCGCCGATGAAAAGCTCCGCCCGCTGTAAGACCGTCACACCGGGCGCGTGGCACGCCAGTGCCTGGAAGCGGTCGGCAAAATCCTGCACCGTGGAGGTGAAAGGTAGGCGGCCCAACTCAGCCAAGCGGCTCCCGCGTACCGGTGGTCCGAACCGAAGAAGGCACAGCTCACAGAAACGATCCCACGGGGGCATGCCGCCCTCGTCCTGCTCGAGGGCGTAGTACCATGTCCGAGCGGCCCCGCGGAGATGGTAGGAAGCCAGCCAAGTGCGCTTCGACGCGGGCGTGCGCTGTCCGCGGAAGAACTGGTCACATTGGTTGAGCCAGTTAAGCGGATCGTCCGAGCCGTCGTACGTGGCGAAGTCGATCTTGGCGAACCGGGGCGGCTGCTGGTGTGGCACGCCCTGGCCCATTGCCTCGGTGGTGCGGAGGGCTGATGACGGTGCTCGGTCCATGGTGGAAGGGTCGGCGTAGTTCCCTGTGGCGCCCGACGCCTCGGGCTACAACGGGAACCCTGAGGGCGGACGGGCCTCCAGGTAAGCCGACGGCGGCCCGTGTAGCCAGCCGGGGAGTGGCGACAGTGACGAAGGGAAGCGGACCTCCTGGATCGGAAGGCCGCTCGGCGAGGACCGGCCCAGGCTAGGGCTGGGCTGGGGCGATGGTGGCGCCTGCACCGTGGCCGCCGGAAGGGACGACGCGGCGGGGGACGGCGCGGCCCAGGTTGGCCACTGCGGTCCCGTGGTGGCGGCGATCGGCGCGGTTGCCGTCGCGATCGGCGGCGGCCACTGTGGCCAAGGCGGCGTTGCGATCGCCGGAGGGGGAAGCGCCGGGAAGCCTCCGGTGATGGCCCCCGGTACCGAGTACCACGGCAGCGCCTGCTGGCCCGCCGGCACAGCTGGATGGAGCGGTGGAGGCGGCCCGTATGGACTCGCCAAGTAGAGACGGATGCCCTGGACCGCGGCGACCAGGTCGTTGAGCACGCCGGCCATGGCCTCCGGTGTAAACTATTGCGGCTGAGGGGGAGGTGACGGCGGCGTGTGTTGGGCGGGAGCTGGTGGCAGCCCGTGGCCCGGCGCGGTGCCGGGCGCCGGGAAGATCGGCGCCGAGATCGATGCCGTGGCGCCCGCCGAGAGCGAGGCCGTGACGCCCGGCGCGGAAGCGGTGGCGGTGGTGGAGTTAGCGGCGGCGGCGGTGGTGGAGTTGACGGGCAGCGGCGGCGGTGGCGGCGGTGGCGGAATTGGAGGCGGCGAAGACATGGTCGAAACCCGGGTACCTGATACCAAATTGGTAGGACTAGGGTTCCTACCGACTCGGCTCATTAGGTTGTAGGGGTAGGACAGCGAGGATTGAGGCCGAGGGCAGCGGCTCCGGCGTGTTGGCGCCGTCGCGAGGGAGGAGAAGGGCGGCGGCGGCTAGGGTTCGGCGCGGCTAGGGTTCCGGCTCCTCTGGAGCCGGGCAATATGATAGAACTATCTTTATTGCTTAATCTCAAAAGGTATCTTACAATCTAATATTTATAACCTCAAAACGACTAGCCTAAGATAACTTGTGGGCCAAGCCCCTAATTTACTGCCCAGCGGGCCTCCTCCGGTTGTATTGTAAACCGGTCATAACAGTGGCCCTGATGGATGGGCCCGTACTCTCATAAGCATAGTTAACCTTTAGCCATAGATCACTAGTGTTTTTTGAAATCAAAAGTCAATTTCGTAGTAGTTTTTTGGAACGATAGCTCGAATTGTGGTAGTTTTATGCCATTTACTCTGCTGTCTATAGTCCCCCCAGAATAGATGATTAGAAAAGCAGAGAGAGAAAGAGAGAGAACCAAACATTCACTTATGCTATCTCTGTATAACTCTCATTCAAATTCAAATGGTACTGACTGACTGACAGTGAGAAGTTTGATCCATGAATCACCTATACTCTTTGTTTCTCATAGTACAAAAAAAATCCAAAAAGAACTATATCAAGAAGAGGGTCAGGTCAGCTTGCTCTTGGATGATTAAGCCTTAATCAACCATTCAGTCACACTGGGGATGCAAATTGCAATGCCAGGATGCTGCAGAGCAGCAGCAGCAGCAGCATCACAAGCATTAGTGGAGAGGAGGTGCTCCTGCCGGAGCCGCTGCAGACGAGCCGGCTGTCGCGGTACGAGCACACCGATTGCTTCCTGGAACAACAGAATGCACAAGATCAAACGGTTAGCAGGAGCAAAGATTCATTCAAGTGTCTGTCATTCAAAGATAAGTGCCATGTAAACTGGCACAAACTTATCAAATCAGAATGGCATTATATATCAACAAATTGCTTGTGTGTGTGAGATGATTGCTATGGTGTCATTCAATCTGTGGACAGCTTGCAGATTATGTGAAGAATCGGATGCTTTGACCACACATAAGGTCTTGAGAGACATTTCAGAGAGAGATGATAATTAAGGGCGTGAGAGCAGTACGTACATGTTGCTGGAGCAGAAGGTGATGGTGTAGTCGGGCGACTGGGCGCAGGTGAAGATGGAGGAGGGGTCGTCGTAGGCGTAGCTGTAGGCGGCGGGGCACGCCGCCTTGAACTTCTTCGAGTAGAAGGTCGGCTGGCAGGCCACCGGGTTGGCGTACTGCCCGCGGCAACAGTACTGGTCGGTCCCGAACACGTCGCACGCGCTCCGGCACGCCACCACCTTCCCCCCGTCGCCCTTCACGGCCAGCTCCGAAGGGCAGCCCTGGCGCAGATCGCCGTCGCACCCCGCCGGCGCGCAGCCCGTCCAGTTGGCGCTCGTCGGGGTCGGGGTCACCACCACGGGGAGGTTGAAGCCGTCCACCAGGCTCACGTCATAGTAGTCGGTCGCCGCCAGCGTGAACTCCGCCAGCGTCGCCGGAGCGGCCCCCGACGCCGATTCGCACTGCAGCGACGTCCCGCACCCGCCCGTCTCGCACGTGCCGTTGCCAGCCGAGTCGAAGTCGCAGCCGGTGCGGCCCCACACGCGGCCCGACCACCCCACGGGGGCGGTGAAGACAACCGACTCGCCAGAGCGGAGCGCGTAGCCACCGCCCCCGAAGCTCTCGCCCGGCGTCACCGCCGGCCACACCTCCGTCTTGCACTGGTTGATGAGCGTGAACTCCCGGGCCGACTCCGCGCGCCTCGTTGCCCCTGTCATCACAACAATGAAAAAGAACGTTTTTTGGTTCAGTCAACACTACTCCAGCGTCTACTAGCAATCTGATAAATGAACTGGTCTTCAGACAAGCAATCTATGGCATTGGCAATGTGTGTCAGGTCAGGGCTTGCAAGTTTCCACTTATGTTGAGTATGTCCTGACAACATTTGAAACAAGGTCTGCACTACATTTGAAACAGAGTGCAAGGCAATCTGAATAGATGGACACCAACTGGCCGGTGATGATTCCAAAGCATGCCATTCTATTCTAGCAGTCAGAAAACCTGACACAATCTCATCCCAGCAAGAGTACGTAGAAAGCAAGAGGAGAAGATGAAGAAATTTGATTGTGAAGAGTGGTACCTGAGAAGAAGAAGATGAGAAACAGAGGCAGAAGCAGGGCCCTCCACCTCCTCGGCCCTGGGGACCTACCCATTGCAGATTCACTAGTTGCAGCAACAACAGTTAATAATCTCTGCTGCCGTGTATGGGTGTATATATATAGGTAGGTAAAATATACTACTGATAGCAACACAGCAGATGAGATAATTTTTTAGAGTAAGTAAACACAAAGAGAGAATACGTGAGAGGGAGGTTCAGGTGAGGCATGCGAGGAATGGACAAACCTTGCTTGCCATGGCCTCCTTCCTTGCTTCCTCCTCAGATTCTCCAGCCAGCCAGGCAGAACCGCCTTTTCCTGTGTTCCAAGACTTGGGAACATGGCACTTGTGTCCATTCCTGGGAACACAATGCAGAGACATGATTCCCTCCTGCTTCAAGCAACAACACACCTTCAGGAATCAGGACCAACATAAAACATCTCAAGCTAGCTACACAACTGCCAGACAGGACTGAACCGCGGGCACCGACATATCCGATAAGCAAGTTCCAAGCAATGCAGGAGGCAATATCAGACATCGTTGGATCATCTTGCTGACATGCTAAGCTTGGAGGTCATACAAAGATTATTATTACACCAAGCGTACCGTCAACAGACCGGACCGTAATGTATCAACAGTTGTTACACTAAGGAGATGCTGCTTTGCAGAACAATGCTTTATTACCATCATCACACCACAAGATGAGAACTAGCCAATGGATTAACACTATCACACCATCACATATGTGAGTGGGGATGCCCTGGGCAGAACAAGAATCTGCTTGCACTGGTGACTGCAGTCAGTCTCCGAGAGAGGAGCTTGAGCGTCGGGAACCCATCAGTCGTCTCCCAGCTTGACCTTGTAATGCTGAGCGAGTTTAGTGATTTCCCCGTTGTTCACGAGGTTCTCGAGCATGTCGTACTTATTGCTGTTTGCTACCAGGGTTTCCTGCTGCTGCGACGCCAGCTCCTTCTCCTCTTCCAATTGATTCTGAAACAAAAAAGAAGAACAAAGTTTAATGAAATTATGGCTCGGATGCAAAAGATACAAAGGTTTAAAGCAACTGTATCACATTTTAAAGAACAGCGTCATCATCAAAATTCTCAAAATATGCTTGACATCTCCTGTTCCCTGAGCAAGTGTTTTTCTCATTTTAGACAAGTAAAGCAGAAAGATTTGCAGCTTTTCTCAGTAGTGGGCAACTGGGCATACAAGTATGGAAATGATAAGAACAATATAAAAAACTAAAGAAATAACCACTTCACCTTGATGAGTGCCATATTTTCTGCTTCTTGCCTCCTCATAAGGCCCTTGAGCTTATTCATCCCGTCATACCCCGGATCTCCTTGCTTTACCCAGCTGAACTCAATCTTCAAGCCAGGCTTCCTAGGGCGGTCCGGAAACATCTCGGGCTTTGCAAAGACAGCCCTCACGGGCCTGGGCATCCCACCGATCATGAAAGGGAAGTTGTTCATCAGGTCCACAGCAGCCTGGGCCTGCGACACGTTGTCCACCTCCACCAACGCAGCGGCGGGGATCTCGTACTCGATCGTGTAGTTCTCGATGAACTCCGTGCTGACGACGTTGGCGCACTGGGCGAGAGACGCCTTGATGACCTGGCTGGTGACCAGAGGGGAGAGTTGGTCGATGTATATCGTCCTCTTGACCCTCGCCTCGAAATCAGCGTACTCCTTCTCAGCCTGTTTTTCGTCCTTGTCAGCCTGTTGTTCGTCCTTCATATCATGTTCGTCCTTCTGAGCCAGTTCATCGGTAGTCGCCATAGGAGCGAAGCGCGAGCTCTGCCAGAAATAACAATACGCAGCAGCAGTCACTGGAAATGGCTAAGATCTCCTCGGAATAATTAAGAATGAGCACTGCAAAAGGTTATAAACAGAGCTGGCAAACAACAAAGATTTATAAACAGAGCTGGCAAACAACAAAAACAACATCTTCTAAAGGGTTATCATCTGAATAAGAACAAGCATTCTGCAGCAAAAGCGTCTACAGGTTTTACACTTGTAAAATTATCAAACATCAAAGATAACTACTCCCTCCATTCCTAAATATAAGTCCTTTTAGAGTGTAGATTCACTTATTTTGCTATCTACACTCTAAAAGGACTTAAATTTAGGAACCGAGGGAGCATTAACTAACAGCAGGGGAGGGTTGTTCATCTAACTCCTGGATGTAAGGGTAGGGATATGGCTCCAAAAAATTTCATGGCTTCATCAAGAAACAGGGGCCGGCATGCGGGTTCAGTTTAGGATTTCCTCGAACAAGCCTTTTTTGATGAAAGGGCAGCTGCCAAAATTTCCACTAGTAGAAACCTACAAATTGCCTCAAACAGAACAAGCAACCACCCCAAATGCAACTATCTACTCAAGCATCGGGAGGGGAAGTTATAAAGGAAAAGCGCATGCAAAAGTTCATCAACATGGCTCGGCACATGACTCAGATCAAACAAGCCAAGATAAAATCCTGCGCTATCTACTGTAGCTAACAAGCCGTTCCTCACAGACACAGCAACTGCAGGGGCGGCGGATCTAGACGGCGTGTGCCCACGAGCCGTGAGGTCCAGCGGGATTTCTATTCAACTTAATCGCGGGATGAAGATGGGGAAACCTCTACCTCGAAACCCAATGGGCGGGCGGGGCGAAGACGGCGGAGCGCGGTGTCCAGACGAGGAAAAACGGGGCCTTCGGCGGCGCCGGCGGCGGCACGCGTGGGAGGCGGGGGCGGCGCGGGGCGTGGGATTGGGGCGGCGGGGAGTGGGGCTGAGGCGTCGGCGGGCGGCCCCGGCGGGACTGAGCCGTCGGTCGGCGGCGACGGGTAAGTCACGGCACGGCGGCGGCGGCGGCGGCGGCGGCCAGACGAGAGACTGCGGCGTTTCTAACCTGTCCGGAAAAAGGTGTGGACTTTTAGGGCCCGTTTGCGTTTGGGACGACGGGATAGGACAACACAGAAATAGAAATATCCCAAGAATTGCAAGAAATTAAATGTCATGTCTGCCTGCCCGCACGTCAAGTTTTTATTAAAAGAAACGTTAATACACTTACCAAACCAATACCATTAAAATCGTTATTATTGTATATATTTTAAAATTGTACACATTTTTATTTTAACTTTACATTGTTTTTTCCTAAACTTGGTCAAACTTTGTAGATTTTAACTTGGTCAAAGTAATGCACGGAGTGAATAAGAGCGGACATCGCCAAATGTCCACGGAGACGTCCGCCGTGTTCAAACGTGTATGTGGAAATGCCTGATTTGGTTTTTTCTATCTATACCAGGACTGCTCAAAACAGTCAAAGATAAAATAGCATAACTCTTAAGCATTTGAAAGATAAATATTTCAAGGCAACAGTAATTCAAATTTAAATACTAAATTACAAAAAAAAAATTGATGCTCCAAAAATATTGTTTTAAGAAGCGTTCTGAAGCATCGATTTTGTTTTATTTGCCCTAGACATCCATGAATGTAATTCAATCACGAAATTTGCACGCACATCGATGCTTGCCTAGAAAATTGAACTTTTCTCACAAAAACACTTCCGTAAGAATATTTCCTTCTTACTTTCAAGAATTTACTATGAACTCAGCGATGATTAATATGGATCGGAGGGAGTATGAACATTTATTTTTGTTGTCTAATGTTTTTTTAATAAAAAATTAAAGGTAGTATATTAAATAGCACAAACCTTTAAAAATAGCCTTACAAAAATTAGAAATATATCCAAATCCTTCGAGTGTCGGAGGTCTTCTTCCTCCTGCATCCATCGACGGCACGCCGTGAACAAAGCTCGTTATCTCCTCCGCGCCTCCTTCTCAGTAAAGTAAACTTAGGGTGTGTTTGGTTCGGGAATGAAGTAGAATGTAAGGTCATGGTTCCATTCCACTGAAACGGATTGGTTCCGTTCCGGTGTTTGATGAAGGAAATTAGGAGGAACGGAATGGTTCCATCTCAGCGTTTGGTTGGGATAGCATGAAATGTTTTTTTTTCACATAATGCATTTGGTTTATCTCAAATCTTTGCATAGAAATGGTGGGATTTTCACATACGTATATACATGGTCACAATTATATCTCTTTACATCTTATCAATTTCTGTCAAGTACATGTAAAAAATTGGTCAAAAGACAAAATTGACTCAATCAGGGAGGAAAAGCACTGACAAATATGCACACATTTTTAGCATCAAATTATTCAAATTTTCAGCGGCCATTTCATTTGTATTTGCACTTCTGCAGCACCATCAATTGATATAATCTCAAAAGGATCTACGGTTCATACAGGAAAAAAATTCTTACTGTTTTCTATTCACATGAAGAGTTTGCCATGTTGAGTTTGGCATGAACGCATCCGGCAGAAATCTACAGGCATGAACAAAAAAAATCTCACTGCAAGCATCAGGAACATGTTGAGTTTGGCATGAACGCATCTTAGTTAATTTTGCGTTCAGTTCAAGCAAAGATACTGAACGCATCCATCAATACTGAACGCCGTCTGCTCCTTTCCTCTCTGGCCGCTGCCGCTGCCCAGGCAAGCTGATGCTGCCGCCGCTCAGGTGTGGCTGCCGTTGGCTGGCTTCCTCAGGGCATCGACAGTGTGCTTTGCTTTCACCGGATCTACCTTCTCCTTCGAAGGTGGATGTCTTTTTGCTTTCACCCCTTCAAAGAACTCCTTCACGTGGGTCCGCACGATCGTATCGGTTTCCTTCTCGGTCCTCTCGTACGGTAACTTCTCTAGAGGCTTGAGAGATGGACCGTATCTGTATTGCCTCCCGCCTCTGGTTGTGCTGCTGGACGTCGGAGCAGACAGCGAGGCTGCGGCGTCTGTCTTCTTTCGTGCTTGCTTACGAGGCGGAGGAGAAGGACTACGACACGCCGGAGCAGCCGGGGCGGCGGCGGGTCTCTTCCGCCCTTGCTGGCGAGGCGGAGAAGGAGGAGGCTGCTGGCTGCTCGGGAGCGCCGGCGCAGGCGGAGAAGGAGGCAGAGTGCCGCCACACGCCGGAGAAGGAGGCGAAGTGCCGCCACGCGTGCCCTGATCGTCACTTGCCGGAGGAGGAGGCGGTGGAGGAGGCGGAGTGCCCTGACTCACCGGAGGAGGAGGAGGAGGTGGAGGCGTCCAGTTCGGAAGGTTGATGAGCTCCTTCCGCCATAGGCATGGAGTCTTCAGAGCAGAACCCAGCCTAGTCTCCCCTTCACCGGTAGGGTGGTCAAGCAGGAGATCCTCAAATCCCTCCGTTATTTCATCCACCATCACCTTAGCATATCCTTCTGGAATCGGCTGGCAGTGATAAGTTGTGCCGGGTCCACTAGGATAAACAGAGCCAACAGCCGCCTTGACCTTCAAATTCATCCATCGCGCCATAATGTGGCAATTTTGAGACTCTGTGATAGCATCCACGGGATAGCTGGCAGGAGCCGTCAAGACATGCTCCGGCTGAAGCAGCTCGGTGGAAGCCACGCTGCTTCTCCGCTGAGATGGCGGGGTAGCTTCGGGGGAAGCTTCGGCAGGTCGTTTGTTGCGATCTGCTGCTTCTCGTTCCTCTTCTCGTTCTCTAGCCCCATTACCCTTTCGTGCAGCGCCACCAGTTGGCCCTGCTCCAGTTTCTTCCTCCTCTCGTGGGTTTTGTAACCCCCTGCGTCTGGAAAACCAACCTTCCACGAAATGGAGCCTGACGTGCCTCGTGTCCGTCCAGGGTGCTCAGGATTCCCGAGGGCCATTGTGAGCTCGTCCTTCTCCCTGTCTGGAATGAATGTCCCTCGCTGCGCTGCATCGATATAGTGCCGAAGGTGCTTGACTGGTATTTTCAGTTGCTCGTCCGTCCAATGGAACTTCCCTGATACAGGGTCCAAGGTTCCGTCAGCCCCGAAGAACCAAGTCCGGCAACGGTCTGGCCAGTACATTGTCTTTGGTTCGATCCCTTTTTCAAGCAGATCATTCTCAGTCTTGGACCACTTAGGCCGGGCTTTGAGGTAGCCACCTGACCCCGTGCGATGGTGAAGCTTCTTCTTCGCAGCATTTAGCTTGTTTGTCGCCGACATCTTCTTACTCTTTTCCGATGTCTTGTGGGCCACAAATGCGGGCTAGTGATCTTTGATCTTCTCATATTTGCCGATGAATTCTGGTGTCTTTTCTTTGTCGACAAACTTGTTCAGCTCTTTCCTCCACCTCCTGAATAGGGTTGCCATCTTCTTAAGAGCACAAGACTTGATTAATTGCTCTTTAACTGGCTTCTCAGGATCCTCCTCTGGCGGTAGGGTGAAATTTACCTTCAGTTGAGTCCAAAGATCTTCTTTCTGCATATCATTGACATAAGACACCTCAGGGTCTTCCTCCTTAGGCTTATACCATTGTTGGATGCTGATCGGTATCTTGTCCCTAACAAGAACCCCGCACTGAGCAGAAAATGCGCGCTTTGTCCGGATAGGTTCAATCGGTTCGCCGTCGGGCGCGATTTCTATGATCTCAACCTTTTCATCCGAGCTCAACTTTTTCTTCGGGCCTCGTCTCCTTACCGAAGTTGTGCTCGATCCGGAGCATACAATAGAAGCAGTACAGTTGTCGACACAGATTTCTCCTCGAAAATTGCTGAAACCCTTCAACTGGATCCAGAGCCAAAATCTATGAAAGAGTGCCTCAAGCGCTCAGATTGGCCTAAATGGAAGGAAGCGATTGAGGCAGAATTACACTCGCTTAAAAAAAGAGAGGTATTTTCTAAAATAATGCCTACTCCTTATAAAGTGCGAGACGGGCGGGTGCGGGACGTCGCTGCAGTGCACGTCGGCGTCGGGGGCCGCTCTGACGACGCTGGCGGAGTTCACGCTGGCGTCGACTGACTACTACGACGTGAGCCTGGTGGACGGCTTCAACCTTCCCATGGTGGTGACCCCGACCCCGACGAGCGCCAACTGGACGGGCTGCGTGCCCGGCGGGGTGCGATGGCGACCTGCGCCGCGGCTGCCCGTCGGAGCTGGCCGTGAAGGGCGATGAGGGGAAGGTGGTGGTGCCCATCTATTCAGATTGCCTTGCACTCTGTTTCGAATGTAGTGCAGACCTTGTTTCGAATGTTGTCAGGACATCCTCAACATAAGTGGAAACTTGCAAGCCCTGACCTGACACACATTGCCAATGCCATAGATTGCTTGTCTGAAGACCAGTTCATTTATCAGATTGCTAATAGATGCTGCAGTAGTGTTAACTGAACCCAAAAACGTTCTTTTTCATTGTTGCGATGACAGGGGCAACGAGGCGCGCGGAGTCGGCCCGGGAGTTCACGCTCATCAACTAGTGCAAGACAGAGGTGTGGCCGGCGGTGACGCCGGGCGAGAGCTTCCGGGGCGGCGGGTATGCGCTCCGCGCAGGCGAGTCGGTGGTGTTCACCGCCCCCGTCGGGTGGTCGGGCCGCGTGTGGGGCCGCACCGGCTGCACCTTCGACTCGGCCGGCAACGGCACGTGCGAGACAGGCGGGTGCGGGACGTCGCTGCAGTGCGAATCGGCGTCGGGGGCCGCTCCGGCGACGCTGGCGGAGTTCACACTGGCGGCGACTGACTACTACGACGTGAGCCAGGTGGACGGCTTCAACCTCCCAGTGGTGGTGACCCCGACCCCAACCAGCGCGAACTGGACGGGCTGTGCACCCGCAGGCTGCGACGGCGACCTGCGCCGCGGCT
>NC_041383.1:815742015-815747661 GCF_002162155.2 Triticum dicoccoides | reverse complement strand
GAGGTGGTGGCGTGCCGGAGCGCGTGCGACGTGTTCGGGACCGACCAGTACTGCTGCCGCGGGCAGTACGCCAACCCGGTGGCCTGCCAGCCGACCTTCTACTCCAAGAAGTTCAAGGCGGCGTGCCCCGCCGCCTACAGCTACGCCTACGACGACCCCTCCTCCATCTTCACCTGCGCCCAGTCGCCCGACTACACCATCACCTTCTGCTCCAGCAACATGTACGTACTGCTCTCACGCCCTTAATTATCACCCCTCTCTGTGATGAAATTCCTCCATGTCTCTGAAGACCTTATGTGTGGTCAAAGCATCCGATTCTTCACATAATCTGCAAGCTGTCCACAGATTGAATGACACTATAGCAATCATCTCACACACACAAGCAATTTCTTGATATATAGTGCCATTCTGATTTGATAAGTTTGTGCCAGTTTACATGGCACTTATCTCTGAATGACAGACACTTGAATGAATCTTTGCTCCTGCTAACATTTTGACATTCTGTTATTCCAGGAAGCAATCGGTGTGTTCATATCGCAACAGCCGGCTCGTCTGCAGCGGCTCCCACAGAAGCACCTCCTCTCCACTAATGCTTGCGATGCTGCTGCTGCTCTCCAGTTTCCAGACATTGCAATCCCCAGTGTGACTGATTTGTTGATTAAGGCTTAATCGTCCAAGAGCAAGCTGACCTGACCCTCTTCCTGATATAGGAGTAGTTCTTTTTGGATTTTTTTTCTACTATGAGAAACAGAGCCAACGTAAAAACTAGCCAGTCCCATAGGTATGAAACCCATTTGAGCGAGTGTAGTACTAGGATGGACCTCCTAGGAAGTCCTCGTGAAAGGGTTTCATATCTAAGGGTTGTGATAGGCTTGACGAGCCAACGTAAAAACTAGCCAGTCTTTTGGGTATGAAACCCATTTGGGCGAGAGTAGTACTAGGATGGGTGACCTCCTGGGAAGTCCTAGTGAAAGGGTTTCATATCTAGCCTACCCCATTTTGTTTGGGATAAAAGGCTTCGTAAGTAAGTAAGTAAGAGTATGAGAAACAGAGCATAGGTGATTCATGGATCAAACTTCTGCACTGTCAGTCAGTCAGTACCATTTGAATTTGAATGAGAGTTATACAGAGATAGCATAAGTTAATGTTTCGTTCTCTCTGCTTTTCTAATCATCTATTCTGGTGGGATTATAGACAGCGGAGCAAATGGCATAAAACTACCACAATTTGGGCTATCGTTCCAGAAAACTACCACGAAGTTGACTTTTGATTTCAAAAAACACTAGTGATCTATGGTTAAAGTTTTAACTCCCGTTATGACAGTTCGGGCCCATCCATCAGGGCCACGTGGCAATAGATATCGACGCTGCTAGTAAAAAACGTTTATAGTCAAATGCCCGTCTATTGTGCCGCCGGTCTTGTCCCCAACCTGACTGTGACGGCAGCGGCTTCCGGCAATGGCGGCGGGACTCGAATGGAGGAGAACCAGCGGTGTCGCGGCAGCGGAACAAGGCGCCTGTCAGCGGTGGTGCCACACTTATCCTCCCCAACCCGACCACGACGGCGGCAGGGCTTGAACAGAGAGGAACCGGCGGCGGCGGGGCTGGAGGCTCGGGCTTGTGCGGATCCGGCGAGTCACGGCAGCGGAATGGGGGCCCGTCTGGGATCATGTCGTCCGTCTCCCCCACTCGCGTCAGCGGCGGGGCTCGAACGCCAATGCATGAAATGATTCCTGAAAGTCTGAATGGATCTTTTGGTACACTTTTCAATAGCACTTACTGTAGACTGAGTAACGATGGAAACCTAATGTTGAGGTTAGGTCATGAAATTCTAGCACGAGTGCTGAGACTGGCTCAATAATTCTTGATATATTACTGCTCATTTTTCTCTATTAGCTTACCCCTCTATCTCAGGTTACTGATATATGGTCAGTTAGCTTCATATGGGTGGTTTCATGATCTGACCTCAATATTGGTTTGTTATCACGAGTATCACTGCTAACGTTAGAGCAACTCTAGCAGATTTACAAATAGTTCTAGAGGTCCCTTTGAAAACCATTTTAAAGGTTTTGGAGTCCGGTGCTTTGCTTTTTCAGACTCCCTAAAACGGAAGCCTTTATAACCATATTTCATTTAATATGTTTGTGTATGAACCTCATTTCAACTTTGATTTGCCATCAACATAAATCCTTGTTGAGTCGAAATTATTTATCCTTCACCAACATCCACAACCTTAAATGAATACAATCGTGAAAGTATATGCTAATTTGATTTTGTAGATGCACTGATAATGTTTCCAGAAACTTAATCAAATTCACAAAAATTTAACTATGGATAAACTCATGATACACAAGTTTGTCAAAAATGACATAATACACTAGTTTCAATTTACTGTTGTATAAGCATATAGTATATATAATAATATCACAAACCAAAGTAGGAGTACAAACAAACATTGGCACGCTGTTTCTAAAATACTCCCTCCGTCTCATATATATTCTAAACTGCAAAAACGTCTTATTACGGGCACAGAGGTAATGCAATATTGCCCTTATCACCATGATGGACACCATACATGGCCATCTTATAGCTTTGACACGACCGAGGGCACAAGATTCCGGGCCACATCCCGCAACTTGACCTTCTCAACCTTTCCCAGCGCGTTCCTCGGGAGGGCGTCGATGATGACCACCTTCCCGGGAAACCATGAAGCGCGACATGCGCTCGCGGCAGAAGGCGATCACTTCATCCTTGCAGACCTCAGCAGCCTTGTCTTTGGCCACAAGGAACGCGCATGGCGTCTCGCCCCAGTGTGGGTGAGGCATTGCAACCACCGCCGCGTCGGCCACAGCCGGGTGCTAGAGCAGCACCTCCTCTAGCTCTTTGCTGCAGATGTTCTCGCCGCCGCTGATGATCACGTCCTTTGACCTGTCTTTTATCTCGATGTACCCATCCGGGTGCACGACACCGACGTCGCCCGTCATGAACCACCCGCCCTTGAAGGCCTTCTTGTTAGCCTCTGGGTTGTCGAGGTACCCCTTCATGATGCTGCTGCCGCGGAGCACGATCTCACCCAAGGACTTGCCGTCGCGCGGCACGCTAGCCATGGTGTTGTCGTCGACAACGTTGGCATCGGCGAGAGATAGGACGCTGACGCCCTGCCTGGCCTTGAGGCGCGAGCGCTCCGGCAGTGGCAGGAGGTCCCACTGGTGGCGCCACTCGCAGGCCATAGCGGGGCCTGTGGCCTCCGTGAGTCCATAGGAGTGCGTCACCTTGAAACCGATCCGCTCGACGCGGTCCAGCAGGGCGGCCGTTGGCGGGGCGCCGCCGGTGAGGACGTGGACGGGAGCGGTGAGCCGCCAGGCCTTGCCTTCCAGGAGGATATTGAATACCACGGGGGCGCAGCACATGTGGGTGACGCCGTAGTCGGAGATGCACGATAGACGTCGGCGGCGTGGTTCTGGCGAATGCAGACGTTGACGGCGCCGCGCGCCGCCATTCCCCACGTGAGTGTCCACCCGTTGCAGTGGAACATGGGGAGCGTCCAGAGGTACACCGGCTCGTTGCCCACCCCCCACGACAGCAGCTGGCCCATGGTGTTGAGGTATGCACCACGGTGGCTGGACACCACGCCTTTGGGTGCCGACGTGGTGCCCGAGGTGTAGTTGAGCACGACCGCATCCCACTCGTCTGCGAGCAAGGGAAGCTCCGCCGCCGGATCGCCGTTACTGACCAGCGCCTCATACTCGAGCTTGAAGAGGCCGAGCCGGACGCCGGTGGGCCTGTCGATATCGTCGATGACGGCGACAAGCGGGACCGGCGCGCCGGCATCGGCCATGATTTGGAGCGCGTCGTGAGCGAGGCGCACGTACTCGTAGTCGACGAAGAGGACCTTGGCCTGGGCGTGCCTCAGGATGACCGCCACCGCCTTGGCGTCCAGGCGCGTGTTGATGGCGTTGAGCACGGCAGCAGCCATGGGCACGGCGAAGTGCATCTCGTACATTGCCGGCACGTTGGGCGCGAGGACGGAGACGACGTCGTTCTTGCGGACGCCGAGGGAGGCGAGGGTGGCGGCGAGGCGGCGGCAGCGCTCGTGCGTCTGCCTCCATGTGAACTTGAGACGCCCGTAGACGACCGACGTGCGGTCGCCGTATACTGCACTGGCGCGCGGAAGGAACCCAACCGGGCTAAGCGGCACGTAGTTTGCCGGGCGCTTGGGCAGCGTGTCCATTATAATTTCCTCCACCACCACCGTACGTGCCTTCCGCTCAATATTTTGTGTATTGTATCCTCGGGCCTTAATTTGTGGAGATGAGATATCCTTAGAGTTGAGTTGCTCCGAGGCTCGTAGGTCTATTTATAGCTTAGCGAGCAAGGTTACCAATGTTCAACTTTGTACATGTTTTAGAGCATTTCTAACCGATCCCTAAAACCGGTAAGAAAAGTAAAACAATTTGATTTTGAGGGCCTAAACCCAACATAGTCGATCCCTGATTGGTATTAGAGGAGTACAACTTTTACTCCTCGGCCGCTCACTTCATGAGTATAAAATTTTCCCCTCCCCTGCCCGGCTACCGCTCACCCCCGCTCGGCCACATCCACTCCGGCGCCGCCATACTTGCATTCAATAGCCACCACGCGTCGCCGTCGACACCCTGTAGCACCCGTCGTGCTCCTCCCCACTTTGATTCAGTTGCTTCTCGTCGTCGCCGCACAAATCGACGCATCTATGCCCATCGCCACCACCGCCAGATTCAATAGACCCAGGCCCTGACGCCGTCACATTTTGGCAGGATTCATCATGGACCGAACCACACAACAACCTCGACCACTCGGCGCCGCCTCATGGAATGTGCCCTCGCATCTCACACGTTGACCGAGGCCTACACAACCACGTCCTCCGGTCGGCTAGCCTCAGCCCTCACCCCGCAGTCGTCGGCGAGCCTCTACCTGTCATCAAGTGTGATGATTGCTAATGACGTGTTATGGGTCACGTCTCAAGCACGACCAAACATCTCGAATTAATTTTTTACTAGTGTGAATGGATAGAGTGAGTGCAATTTTATACGGTTGTTCTTTAGATTCGTGACAATTTGAAAAACATTCTTTTCTTAAAATTTTATGTAGAAAGGATGCAAGTTTTTGTATTGGAAAGAAGAGCACATTGATCTATTGTCCATTGATAAAGAGAAATCTACTAGATGTTGGTGCACTGATTAACTTGATGAAGTAATGAGTTTAACTTGATGGCCCAAAGGTAAATGAGTTTGCGTTAATTTTTTTAAGGAGTTAAGTTTTAGGGCTTTGGTAAGGAACCATAATTTTTTTAAGGAGCTAAAAGCTAAGAGGCCACATAGGGGCCTACATTTTAATGGCTCGTTACTGCAAGCGGTGATGGGCGATGATACTGTTGGATAATGATCTATGACTTAAGACCTGCAATTAACGGGTTCACTCACGGTTTGCACGATCACCCTCGTCCGTTCTAGGGGAGCGTATGATGGGGAGGCCATCTCCTACGCCTCCAATGATCAGACTGTGCCGGTGGCACCCCGGAAGGCGCCGGCGCTGGATGTGCTGTATGCGTCCAAATCTTACGCATGCCGCTGCAGATATGAACCGAGAAGTGCCAAACTTATTGGTGCGG